>NW_026736773.1:0-59591 GCF_949786415.1 Peromyscus eremicus | reverse complement strand
TCTGGTCAGTTTCCTAAGCAGAGTTGAACTAGATATGCCCCGTGTGTGTAGGAAGCACAGTTCTTTGGTTCTGAGCAAGCTCACTGTTCTGGCCCTATAGTAAACACAGGAGAGTAGAAGAGTGCTGTTTTCTCAAAAGCAGAGTGTGTTTCTTGCAAGGCGAGCTAGCGTTTGTTTCCCAGTCCTAAACGGAGTTGAATCCCATGCAGATTCTGGTCCTACGAGCAAGAGTTGTTTTCGGCTAAGAAGAGTCACTATTGTGCTCCCATTGCCATACACAGTGCAAATAGCACTCGCGTCTGTTCCCAGCAAGTACAGTGTATTGGACTGAAGAGAAGCTACTGTTCTGGTCAGTTTCCTAAGCAGAGTTGAACTAGATATGCCCCGTGTGTGTAGGAAGCCCAGTTCTTTTGTTCTGAGCAAGCTCACTGTTCTGGCCCTATAGGAAACACAGGAGAGTAGAAGAGTGCTGTTTTCTCAAAAGCAGAGTGTGTTTCTTGCAAGGCGAGCTAGCGTTTGTTTCCCAGTCCTAAACGGAGTAGAATCCCATGCAGTTTCTGGTCCTACGAGCAAGAGTTGTTTTCTGCTAAGAAGAGTCACTATTGCGCTCCCATTGCCATACACAGTGCAAATAGCACTCGCGTCTGTTCCCAGCAAGTACAGTGTATTGGACTGAAGAGAAGCTACTGTTCTGGTCAGTTTCCTAAGCAGAGTTGAACTAGATATGCCCCGTGTGTGTAGGAAGCACAGTTCTTTTGTTCTGAGCAAGCTCACTGTTCTGGCCCTATAGGAAACACAGGAGAGTAGAAGAGTGCTGTTTTCTCAAAAGCAGAGTGTGTTTCTTGCAAGGCGAGCTAGCGTTTGTTTCCCAGTCCTAAACGGAGTTGAATCCCATGCAGTTTCTGGTCCTACGAGCAAGAGTTGTTTTCTGCTAAGAAGAGTCACGATTGCGCTCCCATTGCCATACACAGTGCAAATAGCACTCGCGTCTGTTCCCAGCAAGTACAGTGTATTGGACTGAAGAGAAGCTACTGTTCTGGTCAGTTTCCTAAGCAGAGTTGAACTAGATATGCCCCGTTGTGTGTAGGAAGCACAGTTCTTTTGTTCTGAGCAAGCTCACTGTTCTGGCCCTATAGGAAACACAGGAGAGTAGAAGAGTGCTGTTTTCTCAAAAGCAGAGTGTGTTTCTTGCAAGGCGAGCTAGCGTTTGTTTCCCAGTCCTAAACGGAGTTGAATCCCATGCAGTTTCTGGTCCTACGAGCAAGAGTTGTTTTCTGCTAAGAAGAGTCACTATTGCGCTCCCATTGCCATACACAGTGCAAATAGCACTCGCGTCTGTTCCCAGCAAGTACAGTGTATTGGACTGAAGAGAAGCTACTGTTCTGGTCAGTTTCCTAAGCAGAGTTGAACTAGATATGGCCCGTGTGTGTAGGAAGCACAGTTCTTTTGTTCTGAGCAAGCTCACTGTTCTGGCCCTATAGGAAACACAGGAGAGTAGAAGAGTGCTGTTTTCTCAAAAGCAGAGTGTGTTTCTTGCAAGGCGAGCTAGCGTTTGTTTCCCAGTCCTAAACGGAGTTGAATCCCATGCAGTTTGTGGTCCTACGAGCAAGAGTTGTTTTCTGCTAAGAAGAGTCACTATTGCGCTCCCATTGCCATACACAGTGCAAATAGCACTCGCGTCTGTTCCCAGCAAGTACAGTGTATTGGACTGAAGAGAAGCTACTGTTCTGGTCAGTTTCCTAAGCAGAGTTGAACTAGATATGCCCCGTGCGTGTAGGAAGCACAGTTCTTTGGTTCTGAGCAAGCTCACTGTTCTGGCCCTATAGGAAACACAGGAGAGTAGAAGAGTGCTGTTTTCTCAAAAGCAGAGTGTGTTTCTTGCAAGGCGAGCTAGCGTTTGTTTCCCAGTCCTAAACGGAGTAGAATCCCATGCAGATTCTGGTCCTTCGAGCAAGAGTTGTTTTCTGCTAAGAAGAGTCACTATTGCGCTCCCATTGCCATACACAGTGCAAATAGCACTCGCGTCTGTTCCCAGCTAGTACAGTGTATTGGACTGAAGAGAAGCTACTGTTCTTGTCAGTTTCCTAAGCAGAGTTGAACTAGATATGCCCCGTGTGTGTAGGAAGCACAGTTCTTTGGTTCTGAGCAAGCTCACAGTTCTGGTCCTATAGGAAACACAGGAGAGTAGAAGAGTGCTGTTTTCTCAAAAGCAGAGTGTGTTTCTTGCAAGGCGAGCTAGCGTTTGTTTCCCAGTCCTAAACGGAGTTGAATCGCATGCAGTTTCTGGTCCTACGAGCAAGAGTTGTTTTCTGCTAAGAAGAGTCACTATTGCGCTCCAATTGCCATACACAGTGCAAATAGCACTCGCGTCTGTTCCCAGCAAGTACAGTGTATTGGACTGAAGAGAAGCTACTGTTCTGGTCAGTTTCCTAAGCAGAGTTGAACTAGATATGCCCCGTGTGTGTAGGAAGCACAGTCCTTTGGTTCTGAGCAAGCTCACTGTTCTGGCCCTATAGGAAACACAGGAGAGTAGAAGAGTGCTGTTTTCTCAAAAGCAGAGTGTGTTTATGCAAGGCGAGCTAGCGTTTGTTTCCCAATCCTAAACGGAGTTGAATCCCATGCAGTTTCTGGTCCTACGAGCAAGAGTTGTTTTCTGCTAAGAAGAGTCACTATTGCGCTCCCATTGCCATACACAGTGCAAATAGCACTCGCGTCTGTTCCCAGCAAGTACAGTGTATTGGACTGAAGAGAAGCTACTGTTCTGGTCAGTTTCCTAAGCAGAGTTGAACTAGATATGCCCCGTGTGTGTAGGAAGCACAGTTCTTTTGTTCTGAGCAAGCTCACTGTTCTGGCCCTATAGGAAACACAGGAGAGTAGAAGAGTGCTGTTTTCTCAAAAGCAGAGTGTGTTTCTTGCAAGGCGAGCTAGCGTTTGTTTCCCAGTCCTAAACGGAGTAGAATACCATGCAGTTTCTGGTCCTACGAGCAAGAGTTGTTTTCTGCTAAGAAGAGTCACTATTGCGCTCCCATTGCCATACACAGTGCAAATAGCACTCGCGTCTGTTCCCAGCAAGTACAGTGTATTGGACTGAAGAGAAGCTACTGTTCTGGTCAGTTTCCTAAGCAGAGTTGAACTAGATATGCCCCGTGTGTGTAGGAAGCACAGTTCTTTTGTTCTGAGCAAGCTCACTGTTCTGGCCCTATAGGAAACACAGGAGAGAAGAAGAGTGCTGTTTTCTCAAAAGCAGAGTGTGTTTCTTGCAAGGCGAGCTAGCGTTTGTTTCCCAGTCCTAAACGGAGTTGAATCCCATGCAGTTTCTGGTCCTACGAGCAAGAGTTGTTTTCTGCTAAGAAGAGTCACTATTGCGCTCCCATTGCCATACACAGTGCAAATAGCACTCGCGTCTGTTCCCAGCAAGTACAGTGTATTGGACTGAAGAGAAGCTACTGTTCTGGTCAGTTTCCTAAGCAGAGTTGAACTAGATATGCCCCGTGTGTGTCGGAAGCACAGTTCTTTTGTTCTGAGCAAGCTCACTGTTCTGGCCCTATAGGAAACACAGGAGAGTAGAAGAGTGCTGTTTTCTCAAAAGCAGAGTGTGTTTCTTGCAAGGCGAGCTAGCGTTTGTTTCCCAGTCCTAAACGGAGTAGAATACCATGCAGTTTCTGGTCCTACGAGCAAGAGTTGTTTTCTGCTAAGAAGAGTCACTATTGCGCTCCCATTGCCATACACAGTGCAAATAGCACTCGCGTCTGTTCCCAGCAAGTACAGTGTATTGGACTGAAGAGAAGCTACTGTTCTGGTCAGTTTCCTAAGCAGAGTTGAACTAGATATGCCCCGTGTGTGTCGGAAGCACAGTTCTTTTGTTCTGAGCAAGCTCACTGTTCTGGTCCTATAGGAAACACAGGAGAGTAGAAGAGTGCTGTTTTCTCAAAAGCAGAGTGTGTTTCTTGCAAGGCGAGCTAGCGTTTGTTTCCCAGTCCTAAACGGAGTTGAATCCCATGCAGTTTCTGGTCCTACGAGCAAGAGTTGTTTTCTGCTAAGAAGAGTCACTATTGCGCTCCCATTGCCATACACAGTGCAAATAGCACTCGCGTCTGTTCCCAGCAAGTACAGTGTATTGGACTGAAGAGAAGCTACTGTTCTGGTCAGTTTCCTAAGCAGAGTTGAACTAGATATGCCCCGTGTGTGTAGGAAGCACAGTTCTTTTGTTCTGAGCAAGCTCACTGTTCTGGCCCTATAGGAAACACAGGAGAGTAGAAGAGTGCTGTTTTCTCAAAAGCAGAGTGTGTTTCTTGCAAGGCGAGCTAGCGTTTGTTTCCCAGTCCTAAACGGAGTTGAATCCCATGCAGTTTCTGGTCCTATGAGCAAGAGTTGTTTTCTGCTTAGAAGAGTCACTATTGCGCTCCCATTGCCATACACAGTGCAAATAGCACTCGTGTCTGTTCCCAGCAAGTACAGTGTATTGGACTGAAGAGAAGCTACTGTTCTGGTCAGTTTCCTAAGCAGAGTTGAACTAGATATGCCCCGTGTGTGTAGGAAGCACAGTTCTTTTGTTCTGAGCAAGCTCACTGTTCTGGCCCTATAGGAAACACAGGAGAGTAGAAGAGTGCTGTTTTCTCAAAAGCAGAGTGTGTTTCTTGCAAGGCGAGCTAGCGTTTGTTTCCCAGTCCTAAACGGAGTTGAATCCCATGCAGTTTCTGGTCCTACGAGCAAGAGTTGTTTTCTGCTAAGAAGAGTCACTATTGCGCTCCCATTGCCATACACAGTGCAAATAGCACTCGCGTCTGTTCCCAGCAAGTACAGTGTATTGGACTGAAGAGAAGCTACTGTTCTGGTCAGTTTCCTAAGCAGAGTTGAACTAGATATGCCCCGTGTGTGTAGAAAGCACAGTTCTTTTGTTCTGAGCAAGCTCACTGTTCTGGCCCAATAGGAAACACAGGAGAGTAGAAGAGTGCTGTTTTCTCAAAAGCAGAGTGTGTTTCTTGCAAGGCGAGCTAGCGTTTGTTTCCCAGTCCTAAACGGAGTTGAATCCCATGCAGTTTCTGGTCCTACGAGCAAGAGTTGTTTTCTGCTAAGAAGAGTCACTATTGCGCTCCCATTGCCATACACAGTGCAAATAGCACTCGCGTCTGTTCCCAGCAAGTACAGTGTATTGGACTGAAGAGAAGCTACTGTTCTGGTCAGTTTCCTAAGCAGAGTTGAACTAGATATGCCCCGTGTGTGTAGGAAGCACAGTTTTTTTGTTCTGAGCAAGCTCACTGTTCTGGCCCTATAGGAAACACAGGAGAGTAGAAGAGTGCTGTTTTCTCAAAAGCAGAGTGTGTTTCTTGCAAGGCGAGCTAGCGTTTGTTTCCCAGTCCTAAACGGAGTAGAATACCATGCAGTTTCTGGTCCTACGAGCAAGAGTTGTTTTCTGCTAAGAAGAGTCACTATTGCGCTCCCATTGCCATACACAGTGCAAATAGCACTCGCGTCTGTTCCCAGCAAGTACAGTGTATTGGACTGAAGAGAAGCTACTGTTCTGGTCAGTTTCCTAAGCAGAGTTGAACTAGATATGCCCCGTGTGTGTAGGAAGCACAGTTTTTTTGTTCTGAGCAAGCTCACTGTTCTGGCCCTATAGGAAACACAGGAGAGTAGAAGAGTGCTGTTTTCTCAAAAGCAGAGTGTGTTTCTTGCAAGGCGAGCTAGCGTTTGTTTCCCAGTCCTAAACGGAGTTGAATCCCATGCAGTTTCTGGTCCTACGAGCAAGAGTTGTTTTCTGCTAAGAAGAGTCACTATTGCGCTCCCATTGCCATACACAGTGCAAATAGCACTCGCGTCTGTTCCCAGCAAGTACAGGTGTATTGGACTGAAGAGAAGCTACTGTTCTTGTCAGTTTCCTAAGCAGAGTTGAACTAGATATGCCCCGTGTGTGTAGGAAGCACAGTTCTTTTGTTCTGAGCAAGCTCACTGTTCTGGCCCTCTAGGAAACACAGGAGAGTAGAAGAGTGCTGTTTTCTCAAAAGCAGAGTGTGTTTCTTGCAAGGCGAGCTAGCGTTTGTTTCCCAGTCCTAAACGGAGTTGAATCCCATGCAGTTTCTGGTCCTACGAGCAAGAGTTGTTTTCTGCTTAGAAGAGTCACTATTGCGCTCCCATTGCCATACACAGTGCAAATAGCACTGGCGTCTGTTCCCAGCAAGTACAGTGTATTGGACTGAAGAGAAGCTACTGTTCTGGTCAGTTTCCTAAGCAGAGTTGAACTAGATATGCCTTGTGTGTGTAGGAAGCACAGTTCTTTTGTTCTGAGCAAGCTCACTGTTCTGGCCCTATAGGAAACACAGGAGAGTAGAAGAGTGCTGTTTTCTCAAAAGCAGAGTGTGTTTCTTGCAAGGCGAGCTAGCGTTTGTTTCCCAGTCCTAAACGGAGTTGAATCCCATGCAGTTTCTGGTCCTACGAGCAAGAGTTGTTTTCTGCTTAGATGAGTCACTATTGCGCTCCCATTGCCATACACAGTGCAAATAGCACTCGCGTCTGTTCCCAGCAAGTACAGTGTATTGGACTGAAGAGAAGCTACTGTTCTGGTCAGTTTCCTAAGCAGAGTTGAACTAGATATGCCCCGTGTGTGTAGGAAGCACAGTTCTTTTGTTCTGAGCAAGCTCACTGTTCTGGCCCTATAGGAAACACAGGAGAGTAGAAGAGTGCTGTTTTCTCAAAAGCAGAGTGTGTTTCTTGCAAGGCGAGCTAGCGTTTGTTTCCCAGTCCTAAACGGAGTTGAATCCCATGCAGTTTCTGGTCCTACGAGCAAGAGTTGTTTTCTGCTAAGAAGAGTCACTATTGCGCTCCCATTGCCATACACAGTACAAATAGCACTCGCGTCTGTTCCCAGAAAGTACAGTGTATTGGACTGAAGAGAAGCTACTGTTCTGGTCAGTTTCCTAAGCAGAGTTGAACTAGATATGCCCCGTGTGTGTAGGAAGCACAGTTCTTTTGTTCTGAGCAAGCTCACTGTTCTGGCCCTATAGGAAACACAGGAGAGTAGAAGAGTGCTGTTTTCTCAAAAGCAGAGTGTGTTTCTTGCAAGGCGAGCTAGCGTTTGTTTCCCAGTCCTAAACGGAGTTGAATCCATGCAGTTTCTGGTCCTACGAGCAAGAGTTGTTTTCTGCTTAGAAGAGTCACTATTGCGCTCCCATTGCCATACACAGTGCAAATAGCACTCGCGTCTGTTCCCAGCAAGTACAGTGTATTGGACTGAAGAGAAGCTACTGTTCTGGTCAGTTTCCTAAGCAGAGTTGAACTAGATATGCCCCGTGTGTGTAGGAAGCATAGTTCTTTTGTTCTGAGCAAGCTCACTGTTCTGGCCCTATAGGAAACACAGGAGAGTAGAAGAGTGCTGTTTTCTCAAAAGCAGAGTGTGTTTCTTGCAAGGCGAGCTAGCGTTTGTTTCCCAGTCCTAAACGGAGTTGAATCCCATGCAGATTCTGGTCCTACGAGCAAGAGTTGTTTTCTGCTAAGAAGAGTCACTATTGCGCTCCCATTGCCATACACAGTGCAAATAGCACTCGCGTCTGTTCCCAGCAAGTACAGTGTATTGGACTGAAGAGAAGCTACTGTTCTTGTCAGTTTCCTAAGCAGAGTTGAACTAGATATGCCCCGTGTGTGTAGGAAGCACAGTTCTTTTGTTCTGAGCAAGCTCACTGTTCTGGCCCTATAGGAAACACAGGAGAGTAGAAGAGTGCTGTTTTCTCAAAAGCAGAGTGTGTTTCTTGCAAGGCGAGCTAGCGTTTGTTTCCCAGTCCTAAACAGAGTAGAATCCCATGCAGTTTCTGGTCCTACGAGCAAGAGTTGTTTTCTGCTAAGAAGAGTCACTATTGCGCTCCCATTGCCATACACAGTGCAAATAGCACTCGCGTCTGTTTCCCAGCAAGTACAGTGTATTGGGACTGAAGAGAAGCTACTGTTCTGGTCAGTTTCCTAAGCAGAGTTGAACTAGATATGCCCCGTGTGTGTAGGAAGCACAGTTCTTTGGTTCTGAGCAAGCTCACTGTTCTGGCCCTATAGGAAACACACGAGAGTAGAAGAGTGCTGTTTTCTCAAAAGCAGAGTGTGTTTCTTGCAAGGCGAGCTAGCGTTTGTTTCCCAGTCCTAAACGGAGTTGAATCCCATGCAGATTCTTATCCTACGAGCAAGAGTTGTTTTCTGCTAAGAAGAGTCACTATTGCGCTCCCATTGCCATACACAGTGCAAATAGCACTCGCGTCTGTTCCCAGCAAGTACAGTGTATTGGACTGAAGAGAAGCTCCTGTTCTGGTCAGTTTCCTAAGCAGAGTTGAACTAGATATGCCCCGTGTGTGTAGGAAGCACAGTTCTTTTGTTCTGAGCAAGCTCACTGTTCTGGCCCTATAGGAAACACAGGAGAGTAGAAGAGTGCTGTTTTCTCAAAAGCAGAGTGTGTTTCTTGCAAGGCGAGCTAGCGTTTGTTTCCCAGTCCTAAACGGAGTTGAATCCCATGCAGTTTCTGGTCCTACGAGCAAGAGTTGTTTTCTGCTAAGAAGAGTCACTATTGCGCTCCCATTGCCATACACAGTGCAAATAGCACTCGCGTCTGTTCCCAGCAAGTACAGTGTATTGGACTGAAGAGAAGCTACTGTTCTGGTCAGTTTCCTAAGCAGAGTTGAACTAGATATGCCCCGTGTGTGTAGGAAGCACAGTTTTTTTGTTCTGAGCAAGCTCACTGTTCTGGCCCTATAGGAAAACACAGGAGAGTAGAAGAGTGCTGTTTTCTCAAAAGCAGAGTGTGTTTCTTGCAAGGCGAGCTAGCGTTTGTTTCCCAGTCCTAAACGGAGTTGAATCCCATGCAGATTCTGGTCCTACGAGCAAGAGTTGTTTTCTGCTAAGAAGAGTCCCTATTGCGCTCCCATTGCCATACACAGTGCAAATAGCACTCGCGTCTGTTCCCAGCAAGTACAGTGTATTGGACTGAAGAGAAGCTACTGTTCTGGTCAGTTTCCTAAGCAGAGTTGAACTAGATATGCCCCGTGTGTGTAGGAAGCACAGTTCTTTTGTTCTGAGCAAGCTCACTGTTCTGGCCCTATAGGAAACACAGGAGAGTAGAAGAGTGCTGTTTTCTCAAAAGCAGAGTGTGTTTCTTGCAAGGCGAGCTAGCGTTTGTTTCCCCGTCTTAAACGGAGTTGAATCCCATGTAGTTTCTGGTCCTACGAGCAAGAGTTGTTTTCTGCTAAGAAGAGTCACTATTGCGCTCCCATTGCCATACACAGTGCAAATAGCACTCGCGTCTGTTCCCAGCAAGTACAGTGTATTGCACTGAAGAGAAGCTACTGTTCTTGTCAGTTTCCTAAGCAGAGTTGAACTAGATATGCCCCGTGTGTGTAGGAAGCACAGTTCTTTTGTTCTGAGCAAGCTCACTGTTCTGGCCCTATAGGAAACACAGGAGAGTAGAAGAGTGCTGTTTTCTCAAAAGCAGAGTGTGTTTCTTGCAAGCCGAGCTAGCGTTTGTTTCCCAGTCCTAAACGGAGTTGAATCCCATGCAGTTTCTGGTCCTACGAGCAAGAGTTGTTTTCTGCTAAGAAGAGTCACTATTGCGCTCCCATTGCCATACACAGTGCAAATAGCACTCGCGTCTGTTCCCAGCAAGTACAGTGTATTGGAATGAAGAGAAGCTACTGTTCTGGTCAGTTTCCTAAGCAGAGTTGAACTAGATATGCCCCGTGTGTGTAGGAAGCACAGTTCTTTTGTTCTGAGCAAGCTCACTGTTCTGGCCCTATAGGAAACACAGGAGAGTAGAAGAGTGCTGTTTTCTCAAAAGCAGAGTGTGTTTCTTGCAAGGCGAGCTAGCGTTTGTTTCCCAGTCCTAAACGGAGTTGAATCCCATGCAGTTTCTGGTCCTACGAGCAAGAGTTGTTTTCTGCTAAGAAGAGTCACTATTGCGCTCCCATTGCCATACACAGTGCAAATAGCACTCGCGTCTGTTCCCAGCAAGTACAGTGTATTGGACTGAAGAGAAGCTACTGTTCTGGTCAGTTTCCTAAGCAGAGTTGAACTAGATATGCCCCGTGTGTGTAGGAAGCACAGTTCTTTTGTTCTGAGCAAGCTCACTGTTCTGGCCCTATAGGAAACACAGGAGAGTAGAAGAGTGCTGTTTTCTCAAAAGCAGAGTGTGTTTCTTGCAAGGCGAGCTAGCGTTTGTTTCCCAGTCCTAAACGGAGTTGAATCCCATGCAGTTTGTGGTCCTACGAGCAAGAGTTGTTTTCTGCTAAGAAGAGTCACTATTGCGCTCCCATTGCCATACACAGTGCAAATAGCACTCGCGTCTGTTCCCAGCAAGTACAGTGTATTGGACTGAAGAGAAGCTACTGTTCTTGTCAGTTTCCTAAGCAGAGTTGAACTAGATATGCCCCGTGTGTGTAGGAAGCACAGTTCTTTTGTTCTGAGCAAGCTCACTGTTCTGGCCCTATAGGAAACACAGGAGAGTAGAAGAGTGCTGTTTTCTCAAAAGCAGAGTGTGTTTCTTGCAAGGCGAGCTAGCGTTTGTTTCCCAGTCCTAAACGGAGTAGAATCCCATGCAGATTCTGGTCCTTCGAGCAAGAGTTGTTTTCTGCTAAGAAGAGTCACTATTGCGCTCCCATTGCCATACACAGTGCAAATAGCACTCGCGTCTGTTCCCAGCTAGTACAGTGTATTGGACTGAAGAGAAGCTACTGTTCTTGTCAGTTTCCTAAGCAGAGTTGAACTAGATATGCCCCGTGTGTGTAGGAAGCACAGTTCTTTGGTTCTGAGCAAGCTCACAGTTCTGGTCCTATAGGAAACACAGGAGAGTAGAAGAGTGCTGTTTTCTCAAAAGCAGAGTGTGTTTCTTGCAAGGCGAGCTAGCGTTTGTTTCCCAGTCCTAAACGGAGTTGAATCGCATGCAGTTTCTGGTCCTACGAGCAAGAGTTGTTTTCTGCTAAGAAGAGTCACTATTGCGCTCCAATTGCCATACACAGTGCAAATAGCACTCGCGTCTGTTCCCAGCAAGTACAGTGTATTGGACTGAAGAGAAGCTACTGTTCTGGTCAGTTTCCTAAGCAGAGTTGAACTAGATATGCCCCGTGTGTGTAGGAAGCACAGTCCTTTGGTTCTGAGCAAGCTCACTGTTCTGGCCCTATAGGAAACACAGGAGAGTAGAAGAGTGCTGTTTTCTCAAAAGCAGAGTGTGTTTATGCAAGGCGAGCTAGCGTTTGTTTCCCAATCCTAAACGGAGTTGAATCCCATGCAGTTTCTGGTCCTACGAGCAAGAGTTGTTTTCTGCTAAGAAGAGTCACTATTGCGCTCCCATTGCCATACACAGTGCAAATAGCACTCGCGTCTATCCCAGCAAGTACAGTGTATTGGAATGAAGAGAAGCTACTGTTCTGGTCAGATTCCTAAGCAGAGTTGAACTAGATATGCCCCATGTGTGTAGGAAGCACAGTTCTTTTGTTCTGCGCAAGCTCACTGTTCTGGCCCTATAGGAAACACAGGAGAGTAGAAGAGTGCTGTTTTCTCAAAAGCAGAGTGTGTTTCTTGCAAGGCGAGCTAGCGTTTGTTTCCCAGTCCTAAACGGAGTTGAATCCCATGCAGATTCTGGTCCTACGAGCAAGAGTTGTTTTCTGCTAAGAAGAGTCACTATTGCGCTCCCATTGCCATACACAGTGCAAATAGCACTCGCGTCTGTTCCCAGCAAGTACAGTGTATTGGACTGAAGAGAAGCTACTGTTCTGGTCAGTTTCCTAAGCAGAGTTGAACTAGATATGCCCCGTGTGTGTAGGAAGCACAGTTCTTTTGTTCTGAGCAAGCTCACTGTTCTGGCCCTATAGGAAACACAGGAGAGTAGAAGAGTGCTGTTTTCTCAAAAGCAGAGTGTGTTTCTTGCAAGGCGAGCTAGCGTTTGTTTCCCAGTCCTAAACGGAGTTGAATCCCATGCAGTTTCTGGTCCTACGAGCAAGAGTTGTTTTCTGCTAAGAAGAGTCACTATTGCGCTCCCATTGCCATACACAGTGCAAATAGCACTCGCGTCTGTTCCCAGCAAGTACAGTGTATTGGACTGAAGAGAAGCTACTGTTCTGGTCAGTTTCCTAAGCAGAGTTGAACTAGATATGCCCCGTGTGTGTAGGAAGCACAGTTCTTTTGTTCTGAGCAAGCTCACTGTTCTGGCCCTATAGGAAACACAGGAGAGTAGAAGAGTGCTGTTTTCTCAAAAGCAGAGTGTGTTTCTTGCAAGGCGAGCTAGCGTTTGTTTCCCAGTCCTAAACGGAGTAGAATCCCATGCAGTTTCTGGTCCTACGAGCAAGAGTTGTTTTCTGCTAAGAAGAGTCACTATTGCGCTCCCATTGCCATACACAGTGCAAATAGCACTCGCGTCTGTTCCCAGAAAGTACAGTGTATTGGACTGAAGAGAAGCTACTGTTCTGGTCAGTTTCCTAAGCAGAGTTGAACTAGATATGGCCCGTGTGTGTAGGAAGCACAGTTCTTTGGTTCTGAGCAAGCTCACTGTTCTGGCCCTATAGGAAACTCAGGAGAGTAGAAGAGTGCTGTTTTCTCAAAAGCAGAGTGTGTTTCTTGCAAGGCGAGCTAGCGTTTGTTTCCCAGTCCTAAACGGAGTTGAATCCCATGCAGTTTCTGGTCCTACGAGCAAGAGTTGTTTTCTGCTAAGAAGAGTCACTATTGCGCTCCCATTGCCATACAGAGTGCAAATAGCACTCGCGTCTGTTCCCAGCAAGTACATTGTATTGGACTGAAGAGAAGCTACTGTTCTGGTCAGTTTCCTAAGCAGAGTTGAACTAGATATGCCCCGTGTGTGTAGGAAGCACAGTTTTTTTGTTCTGAGCAAGCTCACTGTTCTGGCCCTATAGGAAACACAGGAGAGTAGAAGAGTGCTGTTTTCTCAAAAGCAGAGTGTGTTTCTTGCAAGGCGAGCTAGCGTTTGTTTCCCAGTCCTAAACGGAGTAGAATCCCATGCAGTTTCTGGTCCTACGAGCAAGAGTTGTTTTCTGCTAAGAAGAGTCACTATTGCGCTCCCATTGCCATACACAGTGCAAATAGCACTCGCGTCTGTTCCCAGCAAGTACAGTGTATTGGACTGAAGAGAAGCTACTGTTCTGGTCAGTTTCCTAAGCAGAGTTGAACTAGATATGCCCCGTGTGTGTAGGAAGCACAGTTCTTTTGTTCTGAGCAAGCTCACTGTTCTGGCCCTATAGGAAACACAGGAGAGTAGAAGAGTGCTGTTTTCTCAAAAGCAGAGTGTGTTTCTTGCAAGGCGAGCTAGCGTTTGTTTCCCAGTCCTAAACGGAGTAGAATCCCATGCAGTTTCTGGTCCTACGAGCAAGAGTTGTTTTCTGCTAAGAAGAGTCACTATTGCGCTCCCATTGCCATACAAAGTGCAAACAGCACTCGCGTCTGTTCCCAGCAAGTACAGTGTATTGGACTGAAGAGAAGCTACTGTTCTGGTCAGTTTCCTAAGCAGAGTTGAACTAGATATGCCCCGTGTGTGTAGGAAGCACAGTTCTTTGGTTCTGAGCAAGCTCACTGTTCTGGCCCTATAGGAAACTCAGGAGAGTAGAAGAGTGCTGTTTTCTCAAAAGCAGAGTGTGTTTCTTGCAAGGCGAGCTAGCGTTTGTTTCCCAGTCCTAAACGGAGTAGAATCCCATGCAGTTTCTGGTCCTACGAGCAAGAGTTGTTTTCTGCTAAGAAGAGTCACTATTGCGCTCCCATTGCCATACACAGTGCAAATAGCACTCGCATCTGTTCCCAGCAAGTACAGTGTATTGGACTGAAGAGAAGCTACTGTTCTGGTCAGTTTCCTAAGCAGAGTTGAACTAGATATGCCCCGTGTGTGTAGGAAGCACAGTTCTTTTGTTCTGAGCAAGCTCACTGTTCTGGCCCTATAGGAAACACAGGAGAGTAGAAGAGTGCTGTTTTCTCAAAAGCAGAGTGTGTTTCTTGCAAGGCGAGCTAGCGTTTGTTTCCCAGTCTTAAACGGAGTTGAATCCCATGTAGTTTCTGGTCCTACGAGCAAGAGTTGTTTTCTGCTAAGAAGAGTCACTATTGCGCTCCCATTGCCATACACAGTGCAAATAGCACTCGCGTCTGTTCCCAGCAAGTACAGTGTATTGCACTGAAGAGAAGCTACTGTTCTTGTCAGTTTCCTAAGCAGAGTTGAACTAGATATGCCCCGTGTGTGTAGGAAGCACAGTTCTTTTGTTCTGAGCAAGCTCACTGTTCTGGCCCTATAGGAAACACAGGAGAGTAGAAGAGTGCTGTTTTCTCAAAAGCAGAGTGTGTTTCTTGCAAGGCGAGCTAGCGTTTGTTTCCCAGTCCTAAACGGAGTTGAATCCCATGCAGTTTCTGGTCCTACGAGCAAGAGTTGTTTTCTGCTAAGAAGAGTCACTATTGCGCTCCCATTGCCATACACAGTGCAAATAGCACTCGCGTCTGTTCCCAGCAAGTACAGTGTATTGGACTGAAGAGAAGCTACTGTTCTTGTCAGTTTCCTAAGCAGAGTTGAACTAGATATGCCCCGTGTGTGTAGGAAGCACAGTTCTTTTGTTCTGAGCAAGCTCACTGTTCTGGCCCTATAGGAAACACAGGAGAGTAGAAGAGTGCTGTTTTCTCAAAAGCAGAGTGTGTTTCTTGCAAGGCGAGCTAGCGTTTGTTTCCCAGTCCTAAACGGAGTTGAATCCCATGCAGATTCTGGTCCTACGAGCAAGAGTTGTTTTCTGCTAAGAAGAGTCACTATTGCGCTCCCATTGCCATACACAGTGCAAATAGCACTCGCGTCTGTTCCCAGCAAGTACAGTGTATTGGACTGAAGAGAAGCTACTGTTCTTGTCAGTTTCCTAAGCAGAGTTGAACTAGATATGCCCCGTGTGTGTAGGAAGCACAGTTCTTTTGTTCTGAGCAAGCTCACTGTTCTGGCCCTATAGGAAACACAGGAGAGTAGAAGAGTGCTGTTTTCTCAAAAGCAGAGTGTGTTTCTTGCAAGGCGAGCTAGCGTTTGTTTCCCAGTCCTAAACGGAGTTGAATCCCATGCAGTTTCTGGTCCTACGAGCAAGAGTTGTTTTCTGCTAAGAAGAGTCACTATTGCGCTCCCATTGCCATACACAGTGCAAATAGCACTCGCGTCTGTTCCCAGCAAGTACAGTGTATTGGACTGAAGAGAAGCTACTGTTCTGGTCAGTTTCCTAAGCAGAGTTGAACTAGATATGCCCCGTGTGTGTAGGAAGCACAGTTTTTTTGTTCTGAGCAAGCTCACTGTTCTGGCCCTATAGGAAACACAGGAGAGTAGAAGAGTGCTGTTTTCTCAAAAGCAGAGTGTGTTTCTTGCAAGGCGAGCTAGCGTTTGTTTCCCAGTCCTAAACGGAGTTGAATCCCATGCAGTTTCTGGTCCTACGAGCAAGAGTTGTTTTCTGCTAAGAAGAGTCACTATTGCGCTCCCATTGCCATACACAGTGCAAATAGCACTCGCGTCTGTTCCCAGCAAGTACAGTGTATTGGACTGAAGAGAAGCTACTGTTCTGGTCAGTTTCCTAAGCAGAGTTGAACTAGATATGCCCCGTGTGTGTAGGAAGCACAGTTCTTTGGTTCTGAGCAAGCTCACTGTTCTGGCCCTATAGGAAACACAGGAGAGTAGAAGAGTGCTGTTTTCTCAAAAGCAGAGTGTGTTTCTTGCAAGGCGAGCTAGCGTTTGTTTCCCAGTCCTAAACGGAGTTGAATCCCATGCAGTTTCTGGTCCTACGAGCAAGAGTTGTTTTCTGCTAAGAAGAGTCACTATTGCGCTCCCATTGCCATACACAGTGCAAATAGCACTCGCGTCTGTTCCCAGCAAGTACAGTGTATTGGACTGAAGAGAAGCTACTGTTCTGGTCAGTTTCCTAAGCAGAGTTGAACTAGATATGCCCCGTGTGTGTAGGAAGCACAGTTTTTTTGTTCTGAGCAAGCTCACTGTTCTGGCCCTATAGGAAACACAGGAGAGTAGAAGAGTGCTGTTTTCTCAAAAGCAGAGTGTGTTTCTTGCAAGGCGAGCTAGCGTTTGTTTCCCAGTCCTAAACGGAGTAGAATACCATGCAGTTTCTGGTCCTACGAGCAAGAGTTGTTTTCTGCTAAGAAGAGTCACTATTGCGCTCCCATTGCCATACACAGTGCAAATAGCACTCGCGTCTGTTCCCAGCAAGTACAGTGTATTGTACTGAAGAGAAGCTACTGTTCTGGTCAGTTTCCTAAGCAGAGTTGAACTAGATATGCCCCGTGTGTGTAGGAAGCACAGTTTTTTTGTTCTGAGCAAGCTCACTGTTCTGGCCCTATAGGAAACACAGGAGAGTAGAAGAGTGCTGTTTTCTCAAAAGCAGAGTGTGTTTCTTGCAAGGCGAGCTAGCGTTTGTTTCCCAGTCCTAAACGGAGTTGAATCCCATGCAGTTTCTGGTCCTACGAGCAAGAGTTGTTTTCTGCTAAGAAGAGTCACTATTGCGCTCCCATTGCCATACACAGTACAAATAGCACTCGCGTCTGTTCCCAGCAAGTACAGTGTATTGGACTGAAGAGAAGCTACTGTTCTGGTCAGTTTCCTAAGCAGAGTTGAACTAGATATGCCCCGTGTGTGTAGGAAGCACAGTTCTTTTGTTCTGAGCAAGCTCACTGTTCTGGCCCTATAGGAAACACAGGAGAGTAGAAGAGTGCTGTTTTCTCAAAAGCAGAGTGTGTTTCTTGCAAGGCGAGCTAGCGTTTGTTTCCCAGTCCTAAACGGAGTAGAATACCATGCAGTTTCTGGTCCTACGAGCAAGAGTTGTTTTCTGCTAAGAAGAGTCACTATTGCGCTCCCATTGCCATACACAGTGCAAATAGCACTCGCGTCTGTTCCCAGCAAGTACAGTGTATTGGACTGAAGAGAAGCTACTGTTCTGGTCAGTTTCCTAAGCAGAGTTGAACTAGATATGCCCCGTGTGTGTAGGAAGCACAGTTCTTTTGTTCTGAGCAAGCTCACTGTTCTGGCCCTATAGGAAACACAGGAGAGAAGAAGAGTGCTGTTTTCTCAAAAGCAGAGTGTGTTTCTTGCAAGGCGAGCTAGCGTTTGTTTCCCAGTCCTAAACGGAGTTGAATCCCATGCAGTTTCTGGTCCTACGAGCAAGAGTTGTTTTCTGCTTAGAAGAGTCACTATTGCGCTCCCATTGCCATACACAGTGCAAATAGCACTCGCGTCTGTTCCCAGCAAGTACAGTGTATTGGACTGAAGAGAAGCTACTGTTCTGGTCAGTTTCCTAAGCAGAGTTGAACTAGATATGCCCCGTGTGTGTAGGAAGCACAGTTCTTTTGTTCTGAGCAAGCTCACTGTTCTGGCCCTATAGGAAACACAGGAGAGTAGAAGAGTGCTGTTTTCTCAAAAGCAGAGTGTGTTTCTTGCAAGGCGAGCTAGCGTTTGTTTCCCAGTCCTAAACGGAGTTGAATCCCATGCAGTTTCTGGTCCTACGAGCAAGAGTTGTTTTCTGCTAAGAAGAGTCACTATTGCGCTCCCATTGCCATACACAGTGCAAATAGCACTCGTGTCTGTTCCCAGCAAGTACAGTGTATTGGACTGAAGAGAAGCTACTGTTCTGGTCAGTTTCCTAAGCAGAGTTGAACTAGATATGCCCCGTGTGTGTAGGAAGCACAGTTCTTTTGTTCTGAGCAAGCTCACTGTTCTGGCCCTATAGGAAACACAGGAGAGTAGAAGAGTGCTGTTTTCTCAAAAGCAGAGTGTGTTTCTTGCAAGGCGAGCTAGCGTTTGTTTCCCAGTCCTAAACGGAGTTGAATCCCATGCAGTTTCTGGTCCTACGAGCAAGAGTTGTTTTCTGCTAAGAAGAGTCACTATTGCGCTCCCATTGTCATACACAGTGCAAATAGCACTCGCGTCTGTTCCCAGCAAGTACAGTGTATTGGACTGAAGAGAAGCTACTGTTCTGGTCAGTTTCCTAAGCAGAGTTGAACTAGATATGCCCCGTGTGTGTAGGAAGCACAGTTCTTTTGTTCTGAGCAAGCTCACTGTTCTGGCCCTATAGGAAACACAGGAGAGTAGAAGAGTGCTGTTTTCTCAAAAGCAGAGTGTGTTTCTTGCAACGCGAGCTAGCGTTTGTTTCCCAGTCCTAAACGGAGTTGAATCCCATGCAGTTTCTGGTCCTACGAGCAAGAGTTGTTTTCTGCTAAGAAGAGTCACTATTGCGCTCCCATTGCCATACACAGTGCAAATAGCACTCGCGTCTGTTCCCAGCAAGTACAGTGTATAGGACTGAAGAGAAGCTACTGTTCTGGTCAGTTTCCTAAGCAGAGTTGAACTAGATATGCCCCGTGTGTGTAGGAAGCACAGTTTTTTTTGTTCTGAGCAAGCTCACTGTTCTGGCCCTATAGGAAACACAGGAGAGTAGAAGAGTGCTGTTTTCTCAAAAGCAGAGTGTGTTTCTTGCAAGGCGAGCTAGCGTTTGTTTCCCAGTCCTAAACGGAGTTGAATCCCATGCAGTTTCTGGTCCTACGAGCAAGAGTTGTTTTCTGCTAAGAAGAGTCACTATTGCGCTCCCATTGCCATACACAGTGCAAATAGCACTCGCGTCTGTTCCCAGCAAGTACAGTGTATTGGACTGAAGAGAAGCTACTGTTCTGGTCAGTTTCCTAAGCAGAGTTGAACTAGATATGCCCCGTGTGTGTAGGAAGCACAGTTCTTTTGTTCTGAGCAAGCTCACTGTTCTGGCCCTATAGGAAACACAGGAGAGTAGAAGAGTGCTGTTTTCTCAAAAGCAGAGTGTGTTTCTTGCAAGGCGAGCTAGCGTTTGTTTCCCAGTCCTAAACGGAGTTGAATCCCATGCAGTTTCTGGTCCTATGAGCAAGAGTTGTTTTCTGCTTAGAAGAGTCACTATTGCGCTCCCATTGCCATACACAGTGCAAATGGCACTCGCGTCTGTTCCCAGCAAGTACAGTGTATTGGACTGAAGAGAAGCTACTGTTCTGGTCAGTTTCCTAAGCAGAGTTGAACTAGATATGCCCCGTGTGTGTAGGAAGCACAGTTTTTTTGTTCTGAGCAAGCTCACTGTTCTGGCCCTATAGGAAACACAGGAGAGTAGAAGAGTGCTGTTTTCTCAAAAGCAGAGTGTGTTTCTTGCAAGGCGAGCTAGCGTTTGTTTCCCAGTCCTAAACGGAGTTGAATCCCATGCAGTTTCTGGTCCTACGAGCAAGAGTTGTTTTCTGCTAAGAAGAGTCACTATTGCGCTCCCATTGCCATACACAGTGCAAATAGCACTCGCGTCTGTTCCCAGCAAGTACAGTGTATTGGACTGAAGAGAAGCTACTGTTCTTGTCAGTTTCCTAAGCAGAGTTGAACTAGATATGCCCCGTGTGTGTAGGAAGCACAGTTCTTTTGTTCTGAGCAAGCTCACTGTTCTGGCCCTCTAGGAAACACAGGAGAGTAGAAGAGTGCTGTTTTCTCAAAAGCAGAGTGTGTTTCTTGCAAGGCGAGCTAGCGTTTGTTTCCCAGTCCTAAACGGAGTTGAATCCCATGCAGTTTCTGGTCCTACGAGCAAGAGTTGTTTTCTGCTTAGAAGAGTCACTATTGCGCTCCCATTGCCATACACAGTGCAAATAGCACTGGCGTCTGTTCCCAGCAAGTACAGTGTATTGGACTGAAGAGAAGCTACTGTTCTGGTCAGTTTCCTAAGCAGAGTTGAACTAGATATGCCTTGTGTGTGTAGGAAGCACAGTTCTTTTGTTCTGAGCAAGCTCACTGTTCTGGCCCTATAGGAAACACAGGAGAGTAGAAGAGTGCTGTTTTCTCAAAAGCAGAGTGTGTTTCTTGCAAGGCGAGCTAGCGTTTGTTTCCCAGTCCTAAACGGAGTTGAATCCCATGCAGTTTCTGGTCCTACGAGCAAGAGTTGTTTTCTGCTAAGAAGAGTCACTATTGCGCTCCCATTGCCATACACAGTGCAAATAGCACTCGCGTCTGTTCCCAGCAAGTACAGTGTATTGGACTGAAGAGAAGCTACTGTTCTGGTCAGTTTCCTAAGCAGAGTTGAACTAGATATGCCCCGTGTGTGTAGGAAGCACAGTTCTTTTGTTCTGAGCAAGCTCACTGTTCTGGCCCTATAGGAAACACAGGAGAGTAGAAGAGTGCTGTTTTCTCAAAAGCAGAGTGTGTTTCTTGCAAGGCGAGCTAGCGTTTGTTTCCCAGTCCTAAACGGAGTTGAATCCCATGCAGTTTCTGGTCCTACGAGCAAGAGTTGTTTTCTGCTAAGAAGAGTCACTATTGCGCTCCCATTGCCATACACAGTGCAAATAGCACTCGCGTCTGTTCCCAGCAAGTACAGTGTATTGGACTGAAGAGAAGCTACTGTTCTTGTCAGTTTCCTAAGCAG
Organism: Peromyscus eremicus; assembly: GCF_949786415.1. Taxonomy (NCBI): domain Eukaryota; kingdom Metazoa; phylum Chordata; class Mammalia; order Rodentia; family Cricetidae; genus Peromyscus; species Peromyscus eremicus. The sequence continues at coordinate 39,213 of NW_026736773.1, read as the reverse complement.
AGTTGAACTAGATATGCCCCGTGTGTGTAGGAAGCACAGTTCTTTTGTTCTGAGCAAGCTCACTGTTCTGGCCCTCTAGGAAACACAGGAGAGTAGAAGAGTGCTGTTTTCTCAAAAGCAGAGTGTGTTTCTTGCAAGGCGAGCTAGTGTTTGTTTCCCAGTCCTAAACGGAGTTGAATCCCATGCAGTTTCTGGTCCTACGAGCAAGAGTTGTTTTCTGCTAAGAAGAGTCACTATTGCGCTCACATTGCCATACACAGTACAAATAGCACTCGCGTCTGTTCCCAGCAAGTACAGTGTATTGGACTGAAGAGAAGCTACTGTTCTGGTCAGTTTCCTAAGCAGAGTTGAACTAGATATGCCCCGTGTGTGTAGGAAGCACAGTTCTTTTGTTCTGAGCAAGCTCACTGTTCTGGCCCTATAGGAAACACAGGAGAGTAGAAGAGTGCTGTTTTCTCAAAAGCAGAGTGTGTTTCTTGCAAGGCGAGCTAGCGTTTGTTTCCCAGTCCTAAACGGAGTAGAATACCATGCAGTTTCTGGTCCTACGAGCAAGAGTTGTTTTCTGCTAAGAAGAGTCACTATTGCGCTCCCATTGCCATACACAGTGCAAATAGCACTCGCGTCTGTTCCCAGCAAGTACAGTGTATTGGACTGAAGAGAAGCTACTGTTCTGGTCAGTTTCCTAAGCAGAGTTGAACTAGATATGCCCCGTGTGTGTAGGAAGCACAGTTCTTTTGTTCTGAGCAAGCTCACTGTTCTGGCCCTATAGGAAACACAGGAGAGTAGAAGAGTGCTGTTTTCTCAAAAGCAGAGTGTGTTTCTTGCAAGGCGAGCTAGCGTTTGTTTCCCAGTCCTAAACGGAGTTGAATCCCATGCAGTTTCTGGTCCTACGAGCAAGAGTTGTTTTCTGCTTAGAAGAGTCACTATTGCGCTCCCATTGCCATACACAGTGCAAATAGCACTCGCGTCTGTTCCCAGCAAGTACAGTGTATTGGACTGAAGAGAAGCTACTGTTCTGGTCAGTTTCCTAAGCAGAGTTGAACTAGATATGCCCCGTGTGTGTAGGAAGCACAGTTCTTTTGTTCTGAGCAAGCTCACTGTTCTGGCCCTATAGGAAACACAGGAGAGTAGAAGAGTGCTGTTTTCTCAAAAGCAGAGTGTGTTTCTTGCAAGGCGAGCTAGCGTTTGTTTCCCAGTCCTAAACGGAGTTGAATCCCATGCAGTTTCTGGTCCTACGAGCAAGAGTTGTTTTCTGCTAAGAAGAGTCACTATTGCGCTCCCATTGCCATACACAGTGCAAATAGCACTCGCGTCTGTTCCCAGCAAGTACAGTGTATTGGACTGAAGAGAAGCTACTGTTCTGGTCAGTTTCCTAAGCAGAGTTGAACTAGATATGCCCCGTGTGTGTAGGAAGCACAGTTCTTTTGTTCTGAGCAAGCTCACTGTTCTGGCCCTATAGGAAACACAGGAGAGTAGAAGAGTGCTGTTTTCTCAAAAGCAGAGTGTGTTTCTTGCAAGGCGAGCTAGCGTTTGTTTCCCAGTCCTAAACGGAGTTGAATCCCATGCAGTTTCTGGTCCTACGAGCAAGAGTTGTTTTCTGCTAAGAAGAGTCACTATTGCGCTCCCATTGCCATACACAGTGCAAATAGCACTCGCGTCTGTTCCCAGCAAGTACAGTGTATTGGACTGAAGAGAAGCTACTGTTCTTGTCAGTTTCCTAAGCAGAGTTGAACTAGATATGCCCCGTGTGTGTAGGAAGCACAGTTCTTTTGTTCTGAGCAAGCTCACTGTTCTGGCCCTATAGGAAACACAGGAGAGTAGAAGAGTGCTGTTTTCTCAAAAGCAGAGTGTGTTTCTTGCAAGGCGAGCTAGCGTTTGTTTCCCAGTCCTAAACGGAGTTGAATCCCATGCAGTTTCTGGTCCTAGGAGCAAGAGTTGTTTTCTGCTTAGAAGAGTCACTATTGCGCTCCCATTGCCATACACAGTGCAAATAGCACTGGCGTCTGTTCCCAGCAAGTACAGTGTATTGGACTGAAGAGAAGCTACTGTTCTGGTCAGTTTCCTAAGCAGAGTTGAACTAGATATGCCCCGTGTGTGTAGGAAGCACAGTTCTTTTGTTCTGAGCAAGCTCACTGTTCTGGCCCTATAGGAAACACAGGAGAGTAGAAGAGTGCTGTTTTCTCAAAAGCAGAGTGTGTTTCTTGCAAGGCGAGCTAGCGTTTGTTTCCCAGTCCTAAACGGAGTAGAATCCCATGCAGTTTCTGGTCCTACGAGCAAGAGTTGTTTTCTGCTAAGAAGAGTCACTATTGCGCTCCCATTGCCATACACAGTGCAAATAGCACTCGCGTCTGTTCCCAGCAAGTACAGTGTATTGGACTGAAGAGAAGCTACTGTTCTGGTCAGTTTCCTAAGCAGAGTTGAACTAGATATGCCCCGTGTGTGTAGGAAGCACAGTTCTTTTGTTCTGAGCAAGCTCACTGTTCTTGCCCTATAGGAAACACAGGAGAGTAGAAGAGTGCTGTTTTCTCAAAAGCAGAGTGTGTTTCTTGCAAGGCGAGCTAGCGTTTGTTTCCCAGTCCTAAACGGAGTTGAATCCCATGCAGTTTCTGGTCCTACGAGCAAGAGTTGTTTTCTGCTAAGAAGAGTCACTATTGCGCTCCCATTGCCATACACAGTGCAAATAGCACTCGCGTCTGTTCCCAGCAAGTACAGTGTATTGGACTGAAGAGAAGCTACTGTTCTTGTCAGTTTCCTAAGCAGAGTTGAACTAGATATGCCCCGTGTGTGTAGGAAGCACAGTTCTTTGGTTCTGAGCAAGCTCACTGTTCTGGCCCTATAGGAAACACAGGAGAGTAGAAGAGTGCTGTTTTCTCAAAAGCAGAGTGTGTTCTTGCAAGGCGAGCTAGCGTTTGTTTCCCAGTCCTAAACGGAGTTGAATCCCATGCAGTTTCTGGTCCTACGAGCAAGAGTTGTTTTCTGCTAAGAAGAGTCACTATTGCGCTCCCATTGCCATACACAGTGCAAATAGCACTCGCGTCTGTTCCCAGCAAGTACAGTGTATTGGACTGAAGAGAAGCTACTGTTCTGGTCAGTTTCCTAAGCAGAGTTGAACTAGATATGCCCCGTGTGTGTAGGAAGCACAGTTCTTTGGTTCTGAGCAAGCTCACTGTTCTGGCCCTATAGGAAACACAGGAGAGTAGAAGAGTGCTGTTTTCTCAAAAGCAGAGTGTGTTTCTTGCAAGGCGAGCTAGCGTTTGTTTCCCAGTCCTAAACGGAGTTGAATCCCATGCAGTTTCTGGTCCTACGAGCAAGAGTTGTTTTCTGCTAAGAAGAGTCACTATTGCGCTCCCATTGCCATACACAGTGCAAATAGCACTCGCGTCTGTTCCCAGCAAGTACAGTGTATTGGACTGAAGAGAAGCTACTGTTCTGGTCAGTTTCCTAAGCAGAGTTGAACTAGATATGCCCCGTGTGTGTAGGAAGCACAGTTCTTTTGTTCTGAGCAAGCTCACTATTCTGGCCCTATAGGAAACACAGGAGAGTAGAAGAGTGCTGTTTTCTCAAAAGCAGAGTGTGTTTCTTGCAAGGCCAGCTGGCGTTTGTTTCCCAGTCCTAAACGGAGTTGAATCCCATGCAGTTTCTGGTCCTACGAGCAAGAGTTGTTTTCTGCTAAGAAGAGTCACTATTGCACTCCCATTGCCATACACAGTGCAAATAGCACTCGCGTCTGTTCCCAGCAAGTACAGTGTATTGGACTGAAGAGAAGCTACTGTTCTGGTCAGTTTCCTAAGCAGAGTTGAACTAGATATGCCCCGTGTGTGTAGGAAGCACAGTTGTTTTGTTCTGAGCAAGCTCACTGTTCTGGCCCTATAGGAAACACAGGAGAGTAGAAGAGTGCTGTTTTCTCAAAAGCAGAGTGTGTTTCTTGCAAGGCGAGCTAGCGTTTGTTTCCCAGTCCTAAACGGAGTTGAATCCCATGCAGTTTCTGGTCCTACGAGCAAGAGTTGTTTTCTGCTAAGAAGAGTCACTATTGCGCTCCCATTGCCATACACAGTGCAAATAGCACTCGCGTCTGTTCCCAGCAAGTACAGTGTATTGGACTGAAGAGAAGCTACTGTTCTGGTCAGTTTCCTAAGCAGAGTTGAACTAGATATGCCCCGTGTGTGTAGGAAGCACAGTTTTTTTGTTCTGAGCAAGCTCACTGTTCTGGCCCTATAGGAAACACAGGAGAGTAGAAGAGTGCTGTTTTCTCAAAAGCAGAGTGTGTTTCTTGCAAGGCGAGCTAGCGTTTGTTTCCCAGTCCTAAACGGAGTTGAATCCCATGCAGTTTCTGGTCCTACGAGCAAGAGTTGTTTTCTGCTAAGAAGAGTCACTATTGCGCTCCCATTGCCATACACAGTGCAAATAGCACTCGCGTCTGTTCCCAGCAAGTACAGTGTATTGGACTGAAGAGAAGCTACTGTTCTTGTCAGTTTCCTAAGCAGAGTTGAACTAGATATGCCCCGTGTGTGTAGGAAGCACAGTTCTTTGTTCTGAGCAAGCTCACTGTTCTGGCCCTATAGGAAACACAGGAGAGTAGAAGAGTGCTGTTTTCTCAAAAGCAGAGTGTGTTTCTTGCAAGGCGAGCTAGCGTTTGTTTCCCAGTCCTAAACGGAGTAGAATACCATGCAGTTTCTGGTCCTACGAGCAAGAGTTGTTTTCTGCTAAGAAGAGTCACTATTGCGCTCCCATTGCCATACACAGTGCAAATAGCACTCGCGTCTGTTCCCAGCAAGTACAGTGTATTGGACTGAAGAGAAGCTACTGTTCTGGTCAGTTTCCTAAGCAGAGTTGAACTAGATATGCCCCGTGTGTGTAGGAAGCACAGTTTTTTTGTTCTGAGCAAGCTCACTCTTCTGGCCCTATAGGAAACACAGGAGAGTAGAAGAGTGCTGTTTTCTCAAAAGCAGAGTGTGTTTCTTGCAAGGCGAGCTAGCGTTTGTTTCCCAGTCCTAAACGGAGTTGAATCCCATGCAGTTTCTGGTCCTACGAGCAAGAGTTGTTTTCTGCTAAGAAGAGTCACTATTGCGCTCCCATTGCCATACACAGTACAAATAGCACTCGCGTCTGTTCCCAGCAAGTACAGTGTATTGGACTGAAGAGAAGCTACTGTTCTGGTCAGTTTCCTAAGCAGAGTTGAACTAGATATGCCCCGTGTGTGTAGGAAGCACAGTTCTTTTGTTCTGAGCAAGCTCACTGTTCTGGCCCTATAGGAAACACAGGAGAGTAGAAGAGTGCTGTTTTCTCAAAAGCAGAGTGTGTTTCTTGCAAGGCGAGCTAGCGTTTGTTTCCCAGTCCTAAACGGAGTTGAATCCCATGCAGTTTGTGGTCCTACGAGCAAGAGTTGTTTTCTGCTAAGAAGAGTCACTATTGCGCTCCCATTGCCATACACAGTGCAAATAGCACTCGCGTCTGTTCCCAGCAAGTACAGTGTATTGGACTGAAGAGAAGCTACTGTTCTGGTCAGTTTCCTAAGCAGAGTTGAACTAGATATGCCCCGTGTGTGTAGGAAGCACAGTTCTTTGGTTCTGAGCAAGCTCACTGTTCTGGCCCTATAGGAAACACAGGAGAGTAGAAGAGTGCTGTTTTCTCAAAAGCAGAGTGTGTTTCTTGCAAGGCGAGCTAGCGTTTGTTTCCCAGTCCTAAACGGAGTTGAATCCCATGCAGTTTCTGGTCCTACGAGCAAGAGTTGTTTTCTGCTAAGAAGAGTCACTATTGCGCTCCCATTGCCATACACAGTGCAAATAGCACTCGCGTCTGTTCCCAGCAAGTACAGTGTATTGGACTGAAGAGAAGCTACTGTTCTGGTCAGTTTCCTAAGCAGAGTTGAACTAGATATGCCCCGTGTGTGTAGGAAGCACAGTTCTTTGGTTCTGAGCAAGCTCACTGTTCTGGCCCTATAGGAAACACAGGAGAGTAGAAGAGTGCTGTTTTCAAAGCAGAGTGTGTTTCTTGCAAGGCGAGCTAGCGTTTGTTTCCCAGTCCTAAACGGAGTTGAATCCCATGCAGTTTCTGGTCCTACGAGCAAGAGTTGTTTTCTGCTAAGAAGAGTCACTATTGCGCTCCCATTGCCATACACAGTGCAAATAGCACTCGCGTCTGTTCCCAGCAAGTACAGTGTATTGGACTGAAGAGAAGCTACTGTTCTGGTCATTTTCCTAAGCAGAGTTGAACTAGATATGCCCCGTGTGTGTAGGAAGCACAGTTTTTTTGTTCTGAGCAAGCTCACTGTTCTGGCCCTATAGGAAACACAGGAGAGTAGAAGAGTGCTGTTTTCTCAAAAGCAGAGTGTGTTTCTTGCAAGGCGAGCTAGCGTTTGTTTCCCAGTCCTAAACAGAGTAGAATCCCATGCAGTTTCTGGTCTACGAGCAAGAGTTGTTTTCTGCTAAGAAGAGTCACTATTGCGCTCCCATTGCCATACACAGTGCAAATAGCACTCGCGTCTGTTCCCAGCAAGTACAGTGTATTGGACTGAAGAGAAGCTACTGTTCTGGTCAGTTTCCTAAGCAGAGTTGAACTAGATATGCCCCGTGTGTGTAGGAAGCACAGTTCTTTTGTTCTGAGCAAGCTCACTGTTCTGGCCCTATAGGAAACACAGGAGAGTAGAAGAGTGCTGTTTTCTCAAAAGCAGAGTGTGTTTCTTGCAAGGCGAGCTAGCGTTTGTTTCCCAGTCTTAAACGGAGTTGAATCCCATGCAGTTTGTGGTCCTACGAGCAAGAGTTGTTTTCTGCTAAGAAGAGTCACTATTGCGCTCCCATTGCCATACACAGTGCAAATAGCACTCGCGTCTGTTCCCAGCAAGTACAGTGTATTGGACTGAAGAGAAGCTACTGTTCTGGTCAGTTTCCTAAGCAGAGTTGAACTAGATATGCCCCGTGTGTGTAGGAAGCATAGTTCTTTTGTTCTGAGCAAGCTCACTGTTCTGGCCCTATAGGAAACACAGGAGAGTAGAAGAGTGCTGTTTTCTCAAAAGTAGAGTGTGTTTCTTGCAAGGCGAGCTAGCGTTTGTTTCCCAGTCCTAAACGGAGTTGAATCCCATGCAGATTCTGGTCCTACGAGCAAGAGTTGTTTTCTGCTAAGAAGAGTCACTATTGCGCTCCCATTGCCATACACAGTGCAAATAGCACTCGCGTCTGTTCCCAGCAAGTACAGTGTATTTGGACTGAAGAGAAGCTACTGTTCTGGTCAGTTTCCTAAGCAGAGTTGAACTAGATATGCCCCGTGTGTGTAGGAAGCACAGTTCTTTGGTTCTGAGCAAGCTCACTGTTCTGGCCCTATAGGAAACACAGGAGAGTAGAAGAGTGCTGTTTTCTCAAAAGCAGAGTGTGTTTCTTGCAAGGCGAGCTAGCGTTTGTTTCCCAGTCCTAAACGGAGTTGAATCCCATGCAGATTCTGGTCCTACGAGCAAGAGTTGTTTTCTGCTAAGAAGAGTCACTATTGCGCTCCCATTGCCATACACAGTGCAAATAGCACTCGCGTCTGTTCCCAGCAAGTACAGTGTATTGGACTGAAGAGAAGCTACTGTTCTTGTCAGTTTCCTAAGCAGAGTTGAACTAGATATGCCCCGTGTGTGTAGGAAGCACAGTTCTTTGGTTCTGAGCAAGCTCACTGTTCTGGCCCTATAGGAAACACAGGAGAGTAGAAGAGTGCTGTTTTCTCAAAAGCAGAGTGTGTTTCTTGCAAGGCGAGCTAGTGTTTGTTTCCCAGTCCTAAACGGAGTTGAATCCCATGCAGTTTCTGGTCCTACGAGCAAGAGTTGTTTTCTGCTAAGAAGAGTCACTATTGCGCTCCCATTGCCATACACAGTGCAAATAGCACTCGCGTCTGTTCCCAGCAAGTACAGTGTATTGGACTGAAGAGAGCTACTGTTCTGGTCAGTTTCCTAAGCAGAGTTGAACTAGATATGCCCCGTGTGTGTAGGAAGCACAGTTCTTTTGTTCTGAGCAAGCTCACTGTTCTGGCCCTATAGGAAACACAGGAGAGTAGAAGAGTGCTGTTTTCTCAAAAGCAGAGTGTGTTTCTTGCAAGGCGAGCTAGCGTTTGTTTCCCAGTCCTAAACGGAGTTGAATCCCATGCAGTTTCTGGTCCTACGAGCAAGAGTTGTTTTCTGCTAAGAAGAGTCACTATTGCGCTCCCATTGCCATACACAGCGCAAATAGCACTCGCGTCTGTTCCCAGCAAGTACAGTGTATTGGACTGAAGAGAAGCTCCTGTTCTGGTCAGTTTCCTAAGCAGAGTTGAACTAGATATGCCCCGTGTGTGTAGGAAGCACAGTTCTTTTGTTCTGAGCAAGCTCACTGTTCTGGCCCTATAGGAAACACAGGAGAGTAGAAGAGTGCTGTTTTCTCAAAAGCAGAGTGTGTTTCTTGCAAGGCGAGCTAGCGTTTGTTTCCCAGTCCTAAACGGAGTTGAATCCCATGCAGTTTCTGGTCCTACGAGCAAGAGTTGTTTTCTGCTAAGAAGAGTCACTATTGCGCTCCCATTGCCATACACAGTGCAAATAGCACTCGCGTCTGTTCCCAGCAAGTACAGTGTATTGGACTGAAGAGAAGCTACTGTTCTGGTCAGTTTCCTAAGCAGAGTTGAACTAGATATGCCCCGTGTGTGTAGGCAAGCACAGTTTTTTTGTTCTGAGCAAGCTCACTGTTCTGGCCCTATAGGAAACACAGGAGAGTAGAAGAGTGCTGTTTTCTCAAAAGCAGAGTGTGTTTCTTGCAAGGCGAGCTAGCGTTTGTTTCCCAGTCCTAAACGGAGTTGAATCCCATGCAGTTTCTGGTCCTACGAGCAAGAGTTGTTTTCTGCTAAGAAGAGTCACTATTGCGCTCCCATTGCCATACACAGTGCAAATAGCCTCGCGTCTGTTCCCAGCAAGTACAGTGTATTGGACTGAAGAGAAGCTACTGTTCTGGTCATTTTCCTAAGCAGAGTTGAACTAGATATGCCCCGTGTGTGTAGGAAGCACAGTTGTTTTGTTCTGAGCAAGCTCACTGTTCTGGCCCTATAGGAAACACAGGAGAGTAGAAGAGTGCTGTTTTCTCAAAAGCAGAGTGTGTTTCTTGCAAGGCGAGCTAGCGTTTGTTTCCCAGTCCTAAACGGAGTTGAATCCCATGCAGTTTCTGGTCCTACGAGCAAGAGTTGTTTTCTGCTTAGAAGAGTCACTATTGCGCTCCCATTGCCATACACAGTGCAAATAGCACTCGCGTCTGTTCCCAGCAAGTACAGTGTATTGGACTGAAGAGAAGCTACTGTTCTTGTCAGTTTCCTAAGCAGAGTTGAACTAGATATGGCCCGTGTGTGTAGGAAGCACAGTTCTTTTGTTCTGAGCAAGCTCACTGTTCTGGCCCTATAGGAAACACAGGAGAGTAGAAGAGTGCTGTTTTCTCAAAAGCAGAGTGTGTTTTTTGCAAGGCGAGCTAGCGTTTGTTTCCCAGTCCTAAACGGAGTTGAATCCCATGCAGATTCTGGTCCTACGAGCAAGAGTTGTTTTCTGCTAAGAAGAGTCACTATTGCGCTCCCATTGCCATACACAGGGCAAATAGCACTCGCGTCTGTTCCCAGCAAGTACAGTGTATTGGACTGAAGAGAAGCTACTGTTCTGGTCAGTTTCCTAAGCAGAGTTGAACTAGATATGGCCCGTGTGTGTAGGAAGCACAGTTCTTTTGTTCTGAGCAAGCTCACTGTTCTGGCCCTATAGGAAACACAGGAGAGTAGAAGAGTGCTGTTTTCTCAAAAGCAGAGTGTGTTTCTTGCAAGGCGAGCTAGCGTTTGTTTCCCAGTCCTAAACGGAGTTGAATCCCATGCAGTTTCTGGTCCTACGAGCAAGAGTTGTTTTCTGCTAAGAAGAGTCACTATTGCGCTCCCATTGCCATACACAGTGCAAATAGCACTCGCGTCTGTTCCCAGCAAGTACAGTGTATTGGACTGAGGAGAAGCTACTGTTCTGGTCAGTTTCCTAAGCAGAGTTGAACTAGATATGCCCCGTGTGTGTAGGAAGCACAGTTTTTTTGTTCTGAGCAAGTTCACTGTTCTGGCCCTATAGGAAACACAGGAGAGTAGAAGAGTGCTGTTTTCTCAAAAGCAGAGTGTGTTTCTTGCAAGGCGAGCTAGCGTTTGTTTCCCAGTCCTAAACGGAGTTGAATCCCATGCAGTTTCTGGTCCTACGAGCAAGAGTTGTTTTCTGCTAAGAAGAGTCACTATTGCGCTCCCATTGCCATACACAGTGCAAATAGCACTCGCGTCTGTTCCCAGCAAGTACAGTGTACTGGACTGAAGAGAAGCTACTGTTCTGGTCAGTTTCCTAAGCAGAGTTGAACTAGATATGCCCCGTGTGTGTAGGAAGCACAGTTCTTTTGTTCTGAGCAAGCTCACTGTTCTGGCCCTATAGGAAACACAGGAGAGTAGAAGAGTGCTGTTTTCTCAAAAGCAGAGTGTGTTTCTTGCAAGGCGAGCTAGCGTTTGTTTCCCAGTCCTAAACGGAGATGAATCCCATGCAGTTTCTGGTCCTACGAGCAAGAGTTGTTTTCTGCTAAGAAGAGTCACTATTGCGCTCCCATTGCCATACACAGTGCAAATAGCACTCGCGTCTATTCCCAGCAAGTACAGTGTATTGGACTGAAGAGAAGCTACTGTTCTGGTCAGTTTCCTAAGCAGAGTTGAACTAGATATGCCCCGTGTGTGTAGGAAGCACAGTTCTTTTGTTCTGAGCAAGCTCACTGTTCTGGCCCTATAGGAAACACAGGAGAGTAGAAGAGTGCTGTTTTCTCAAAAGCAGAGTGTGTTTCTTGCAAGGCGAGCTAGCGTTTGTTTCCCAGTCCTAAACGGAGTAGAATCCCATGCAGTTTCTGGTCCTACGAGCAAGAGTTGTTTTCTGCTAAGAAGAGTCACTATTGCGCTCCCATTGCCATACACAGTGCAAATAGCACTCGCGTCTGTTCCCAGCAAGTACAGTGTATTGGACTGAAGAGAATCTACTGTTCTGGTCAGTTTCCTAAGCAGAGTTGAACTAGATATGCCCCGTGTGTGTAGGAAGCACAGTTCTTTGGTTCTGAGCAAGCTCACTGTTCTGGCCCTATAGGAAACACAGGAGAGTAGAAGAGTGCTGTTTTCTCAAAAGCAGAGTGTGTTTCTTGCAAGGCGAGCTAGCGTTTGTTTCCCAGTCCTAAACGGAGTTGAATCCCATGCAGTTTCTGGTCCTACGAGCAAGAGTTGTTTTCTGCTAAGAAGAGTCACTATTGCGCTCCCATTGCCATACACAGTGCAAATAGCACTCGCGTCTGTTCCCAGCAAGTACAGTGTATTGGACTGAAGAGAAGCTACTGTTCTGGTCAGTTTCCTAAGCAGAGTTGAACTAGATATGCCCCGTGTGTGTAGGAAGCACAGTTGTTTTGTTCTGAGCAAGCTCACTGTTCTGGCCCTATAGGAAACACAGGAGAGTAGAAGAGTGCTGTTTTCTCAAAAGCAGAGTGTGTTTCTTGCAAGGCGAGCTAGCGTTTGTTTCCCAGTCCTAAACGGAGTTGAATCCCATGCAGTTTCTGGTCCTACGAGCAAGAGTTGTTTTCTGCTAAGAAGAGTCACTATTGCGCTCCCATTGCCATACACAGTGCAAATAGCACTCGCGTCTGTTCCCAGCAAGTACAGTGTATTGGACTGAAGAGAAGCTACTGTTCTGGTCAGTTTCCTAAGCAGAGTTGAACTAGATATGCCCCGTGTGTGTAGGAAGCACAGTTCTTTTGTTCTGAGCAAGCTCACTGTTCTGGCCCTATAGGAAACACAGGAGAGTAGAAGAGTGCTGTTTTCTCAAAAGCAGAGTGTGTTTCTTGCAAGGCGAGCTAGCGTTTGTTTCCCAGTCCTAAACGGAGTTGAATCCCATGCAGTTTCTGGTCCTATGAGCAAGAGTTGTTTTCTGCTAAGAAGAGTCACTATTGCGCTCCCATTGCCATACACAGTGCAAATAGCACTCGCGTCTGTTCCCAGCAAGTACAGTGTATTGGACTGAAGAGAAGCTACTGTTCTGGTCATTTTCCTATGCAGAGTTGAACTAGATATGCCCCGTGTGTGTAGGAAGCACAGTTCTTTTGTTCTGAGCAAGCTCACTGTTCTGGCCCTATAGGAAACACAGGAGAGTAGAAGAGTGCTGTTTTCTCAAAAGCAGAGTGTGTTTCTTGCAAGGCGAGCTAGCGTTTGTTTCCCAGTCCTAAACGGAGTTGAATCCCATGCAGTTTCTGGTCCTACGAGCAAGAGTTGTTTTCTGCTAAGAAGAGTCACTATTGCGCTCCCATTGCCATACACAGTGCAAATAGCACTCGCGTCTGTTCCCAGCAAGTACAGTGTATTGGAATGAAGAGAAGCTACTGTTCTTGTCAGTTTCCTAAGCAGAGTTGAACTAGATATGGCCCGTGTGTGTAGGAAGCACAGTTCTTTTGTTCTGAGCAAGCTCACTGTTCTGGCCCTATAGGAAACACAGGAGAGTAGAAGAGTGCTGTTTTCTCAAAAGCAGAGTGTGTTTCTTGCAAGGCGAGCTAGCGTTTGTTTCCCAGTCCTAAATGGAGTAGATTCCCATGCAGTTTCTGGTCCTATGAGCAAGAGTTGTTTTCTGCTAAGAAGAGTCACTATTGTGCTCCCATTGCCATACACAGTGCAAATAGCACTCGCGTCTGTTCCCAGCAAGTACAGTGTATTGGACTGAAGAGAAGCTACTGTTCTTGTCAGTTTCCTAAGCAGAGTTGAACTAGATATGCCCCGTGTGTGTAGGAAGCACAGTTCTTTTGTTCTGAGCAAGCTCACTGTTCTGGCCCTATAGGAAACACAGGAGAGTAGAAGAGTGCTGTTTTCTCAAAAGCAGAGTGTGTTTCTTGCAAGGCGAGCTAGCGTTTGTTTCCCAGTCCTAAACGGAGTAGAATCCCATGCAGTTTCTGGTCCTACGAGCAAGAGTTGTTTTCTGCTAAGAAGAGTCACTATTGCGCTCCCATTGCCATACACAGTGCAAATAGCACTCGCGTCTGTTCCCAGCAAGTACAGTGTATTGGACTGAAGAGAAGCTACTGTTCTGGTCAGTTTCCTAAGCAGAGTTGAACTAGATATGCCCCGTGTGTGTAGGAAGCACAGTTCTTTGGTTCTGAGCAAGCTCACTGTTCTGGCCCTATAGGAAACACAGGAGAGTAGAAGAGTGCTGTTTTCTCAAAAGCAGAGTGTGTTTCTTGCAAGGCGAGCTAGCGTTTGTTTCCCAGTCCTAAACGGAGTTGAATCCCATGCAGTTTCTGGTCCTACGAGCAAGAGTTGTTTTCTGCTAAGAAGAGTCACTATTGCGCTCCCATTGCCATACACAGTGCAAATAGCACTCGCGTCTGTTCCCAGCAAGTACAGTGTATTGGACTGAAGAGAAGCTACTGTTCTGGTCATTTTCCTAAGCAGAGTTGAACTAGATATGCCCCGTGTGTGTAGGAAGCACAGTTGTTTTGTTCTGAGCAAGCTCACTGTTCTGGCCCTATAGGAAACACAGGAGAGTAGAAGAGTGCTGTTTTCTCAAAAGCAGAGTGTGTTTCTTGCAAGGCGAGCTAGCGTTTGTTTCCCAGTCCTAAACGGAGTTGAATCCCATGCAGTTTCTGGTCCTACGAGCAAGAGTTGTTTTCTGCTTAGAAGAGTCACTATTGCGCTCCGAATGCCATACACAGTGCAAATAGCACTCGCGTCTGTTCCCAGCAAGTACAGTGTATTGGACTGAAGAGAATCTACTGTTCTGGTCAGTTTCCTAAGCAGAGTTGAACTAGATATGCCCCGTGTGTGTAGGAAGCACAGTTCTTTGGTTCTGAGCAAGCTCACTGTTCTGGCCCTATAGGAAACACAGGAGAGTAGAAGAGTGCTGTTTTCTCAAAAGCAGAGTGTGTTTCTTGCAAGGCGAGCTAGCGTTTGTTTCCCAGTCCTAAACGGAGTTGAATCCCATGCAGTTTCTGGTCCTACGAGCAAGAGTTGTTTTCTGCTAAGAAGAGTCACTATTGCGCTCCCATTGCCATACACAGTGCAAATAGCACTCGCGTCTGTTCCCAGCAAGTACAGTGTATTGGACTGAAGAGAAGCTACTGTTCTGGTCAGTTTCCTAAGCAGAGTTGAACTAGATATGCCCCGTGTGTGTAGGAAGCACAGTTGTTTTGTTCTGAGCAAGCTCACTGTTCTGGCCCTATAGGAAACACAGGAGAGTAGAAGAGTGCTGTTTTCTCAAAAGCAGAGTGTGTTTCTTGCAAGGCGAGCTAGCGTTTGTTTCCCAGTCCTAAACGGAGTTGAATCCCATGCAGTTTCTGGTCCTACGAGCAAGAGTTGTTTTCTGCTAAGAAGAGTCACTATTGCGCTCCCATTGCCATACACAGTGCAAATAGCACTCGCGTCTGTTCCCAGCAAGTACAGTGTATTGGACTGAAGAGAAGCTACTGTTCTGGTCAGTTTCCTAAGCAGAGTTGAACTAGATATGCCCCGTGTGTGTAGGAAGCACAGTTCTTTTGTTCTGAGCAAGCTCACTGTTCTGGCCCTATAGGAAACACAGGAGAGTAGAAGAGTGCTGTTTTCTCAAAAGCAGAGTGTGTTTCTTGCCAGGCGAGCTAGCGTTTGTTTCCCAGTCCTAAACGGAGTTGAATCCCATGCAGTTTCTGGTCCTATGAGCAAGAGTTGTTTTCTGCTAAGAAGAGTCACTATTGCGCTCCCATTGCCATACACAGTGCAAATAGCACTCGCGTCTGTTCCCAGCAAGTACAGTGTATTGGACTGAAGAGAAGCTACTGTTCTGGTCATTTTCCTATGCAGAGTTGAACTAGATATGCCCCGTGTGTGTAGGAAGCACAGTTCTTTTGTTCTGAGCAAGCTCACTGTTCTGGCCCTATAGGAAACACAGGAGAGTAGAAGAGTGCTGTTTTCTCAAAAGCAGAGTGTGTTTCTTGCAAGGCGAGCTAGCGTTTGTTTCCCAGTCCTAAACGGAGTTGAATCCCATGCAGTTTCTGGTCCTACGAGCAAGAGTTGTTTTCTGCTAAGAAGAGTCACTATTGCGCTCCCATTGCCATACACAGTGCAAATAGCACTCGCGTCTGTTCCCAGCAAGTACAGTGTATTGGAATGAAGAGAAGCTACTGTTCTTGTCAGTTTCCTAAGCAGAGTTGAACTAGATATGGCCCGTGTGTGTAGGAAGCACAGTTCTTTTGTTCTGAGCAAGCTCACTGTTCTGGCCCTATAGGAAACACAGGAGAGTAGAAGAGTGCTGTTTTCTCAAAAGCAGAGTGTGTTTCTTGCAAGGCGAGCTAGCGTTTGTTTCCCAGTCCTAAATGGAGTAGATTCCCATGCAGTTTCTGGTCCTATGAGCAAGAGTTGTTTTCTGCTAAGAAGAGTCACTATTGCGCTCCCATTGCCATACACAGTGCAAATAGCACTCGCGTCTGTTCCCAGCAAGTACAGTGTATTGGACTGAAGAGAAGCTACTGTTCTTGTCAGTTTCCTAAGCAGAGTTGAACTAGATATGCCCCGTGTGTGTAGGAAGCACAGTTCTTTTGTTCTGAGCAAGCTCACTGTTCTGGCCCTATAGGAAACACAGGAGAGTAGAAGAGTGCTGTTTTCTCAAAAGCAGAGTGTGTTTCTTGCAAGGCGAGCTAGCGTTTGTTTCCCAGTCCTAAACGGAGTAGAATCCCATGCAGTTTCTGGTCCTACGAGCAAGAGTTGTTTTCTGCTAAGAAGAGTCACTATTGCGCTCCCATTGCCATACACAGTGCAAATAGCACTCGCGTCTGTTCCCAGCAAGTACAGTGTATTGGACTGAAGAGAAGCTACTGTTCTGGTCAGTTTCCTAAGCAGAGTTGAACTAGATATGCCCCGTGTGTGTAGGAAGCACAGTTCTTTGGTTCTGAGCAAGCTCACTGTTCTGGCCCTATAGGAAACACAGGAGAGTAGAAGAGTGCTGTTTTCTCAAAAGCAGAGTGTGTTTCTTGCAAGGCGAGCTAGCGTTTGTTTCCCAGTCCTAAACGGAGTTGAATCCCATGCAGTTTCTGGTCCTACGAGCAAGAGTTGTTTTCTGCTAAGAAGAGTCACTATTGCGCTCCCATTGCCATACACAGTGCAAATAGCACTCGCGTCTGTTCCCAGCAAGTACAGTGTATTGGACTGAAGAGAAGCTACTGTTCTGGTCATTTTCCTAAGCAGAGTTGAACTAGATATGCCCCGTGTGTGTAGGAAGCACAGTTGTTTTGTTCTGAGCAAGCTCACTGTTCTGGCCCTATAGGAAACACAGGAGAGTAGAAGAGTGCTGTTTTCTCAAAAGCAGAGTGTGTTTCTTGCAAGGCGAGCTAGCGTTTGTTTCCCAGTCCTAAACGGAGTTGAATCCCATGCAGTTTCTGGTCCTACGAGCAAGAGTTGTTTTCTGCTTAGAAGAGTCACTATTGCGCTCCGAATGCCATACACAGTGCAAATAGCACTCGCGTCTGTTCCCAGCAAGTACAGTGTATTGGACTGAAGAGAAGCTACTGTTCTTGTCAGTTTCCTAAGCAGAGTTGAACTAGATATGGCCCGTGTGTGTAGGAAGCACAGTTCTTTTGTTCTGAGCAAGCTCACTGTTCTGGCCCTATAGGAAACACGGGAGAGTAGAAGAGTGCTGTTTTCTCAAAAGCAGAGTGTGTTTCTTGCAAGGCGAGCTAGCGTTTGTTTCCCAGTCCTAAACGGAGTTGAATCCCATGCAGTTTCTGGTCCTATGAGCAAGAGTTGTTTTCTGCTAAGAAGAGTCACTATTGCGCTCCCATTGCCATGCACAGTGCAAATAGCACTCGCGTCTGTTCCCAGCAAGTACAGTGTATTGGACTGAGGAGAAGCTACTGTTCTGGTCAGTTTCCTAAGCAGAGTTGAACTAGATATGCCCCGTGTGTGTAGGAAGCACAGTTTTTTTGTTCTGAGCAAGCTCACTGTTCTGGCCCTATAGGAAACACAGGAGAGTAGAAGAGTGCTGTTTTCTCAAAAGCAGAGTGTGTTTCTTGCCAGGCGAGCTAGCGTTTGTTTCCCAGTCCTAAACGGAGTTGAATCCCATGCAGTTTCTGGTCCTACGAGCAAGAGTTGTTTTCTGCTAAGAAGAGTCACTATTGCGCTCCCATTGCCATACACAGTGCAAATAGCACTCGCGTCTGTTCCCAGCAAGTACAGTGTACTGGACTGAAGAGAAGCTACTGTTCTGGTCAGTTTCCTAAGCAGAGTTGAACTAGATATGGCCCGTGTGTGTAGGAAGCACAGTTCTTTTGTTCTGAGCCAGCTCACTGTTCTGGCCCTATAGGAAACACAGGAGAGTAGAAGAGTGCTGTTTTCTCAAAAGCAGAGTGTGTTTCTTGCAAGGCGAGCTAGCGTTTGTTTCCCAGTCCTAAACGGAGATGAATCCCATGCAGTTTCTGGTCCTACGAGCAAGAGTTGTTTTCTGCTAAGAAGAGTCACTATTGCGCTCCCATTGCCATACACAGTGCAAATAGCACTCGCGTCTATTCCCAGCAAGTACAGTGTATTGGACTGAAGAGAAGCTACTGTTCTGGTCAGTTTCCTAAGCAGAGTTGAACTAGATATGCCCCGTGTGTGTAGGAAGCACAGTTCTTTTGTTCTGAGCAAGCTCACTGTTCTGGCCCTATAGGAAACACAGGAGAGTAGAAGAGTGCTGTTTTCTCAAAAGCAGAGTGTGTTTCTTGCAAGGCGAGCTAGCGTTTGTTTCCCAGTCCTAAACGGAGTAGAATCCCATGCAGTTTCTGGTCCTACGAGCAAGAGTTGTTTTCTGCTAAGAAGAGTCACTATTGCGCTCCCATTGCCATACACAGTGCAAATAGCACTCGCGTCTGTTCCCAGCAAGTACAGTGTATTGGACTGAAGAGAATCTACTGTTCTGGTCAGTTTCCTAAGCAGAGTTGAACTAGATATGGCCCGTGTGTGTAGGAAGCACAGTTCTTTGGTTCTGAGCAAGCTCACTGTTCTGGCCCTATAGGAAACACAGGAGAGTAGAAGAGTGCTGTTTTCTCAAAAGCAGAGTGTGTTTCTTGCAAGGCGAGCTAGCGTTTGTTTCCCAGTCCTAAACGGAGTTGAATCCCATGCAGTTTCTGGTCCTACGAGCAAGAGTTGTTTTCTGCTAAGAAGAGTCACTATTGCGCTCCCATTGCCATACACAGTGCAAATAGCACTCGCGTCTGTTCCCAGCAAGTACAGTGTATTGGACTGAAGAGAAGCTACTGTTCTGGTCAGTTTCCTAAGCAGAGTTGAACTAGATATGCCCCGTGTGTGTAGGAAGCACAGTTGTTTTGTTCTGAGCAAGCTCACTGTTCTGGCCCTATAGGAAACACAGGAGAGTAGAAGAGTGCTGTTTTCTCAAAAGCCGAGTGTGTTTCTTGCAAGGCGAGCTAGCGTTTGTTTCCCAGTCCTAAACGGAGTTGAATCCCATGCAGTTTCTGGTCCTACGAGCAAGAGTTGTTTTCTGCTAAGAAGAGTCACTATTGCGCTCCCATTGCCATACACAGTGCAAATAGCACTCGCGTCTGTTCCCAGCAAGTACAGTGTATTGGACTGAAGAGAAGCTACTGTTCTGGTCAGTTTCCTAAGCAGAGTTGAACTAGTTATGCCCCGTGTGTGTAGGAAGCACAGTTTTTTTGTTCTGAGCAAGCTCACTGTTCTGGCCCTATAGGAAACACAGGAGAGTAGAAGAGTGCTGTTTTCACAAAAGCAGAGTGTGTTTCTTGCCAGGCGAGCTAGCGTTTGTTTCCCAGTCCTAAACGGAGTTGAATCCCATGCAGTTTCTGGTCCTATGAGCAAGAGTTGTTTTCTGCTAAGAAGAGTCACTATTGCGCTCCCATTGCCATACACAGTGCAAATAGCACTCGCGTCTGTTCCCAGCAAGTACAGTGTATTGGACTGAAGAGAAGCTACTGTTCTGGTCATTTTCCTATGCAGAGTTGAACTAGATATGCCCCGTGTGTGTAGGAAGCACAGTTCTTTTGTTCTGAGCAAGCTCACTGTTCTGGCCCTATAGGAAACACAGGAGAGTAGAAGAGTGCTGTTTTCTCAAAAGCAGAGTGTGTTTCTTGCAAGGCGAGCTAGCGTTTGTTTCCCAGTCCTAAACGGAGTTGAATCCCATGCAGTTTCTGGTCCTACGAGCAAGAGTTGTTTTCTGCTAAGAAGAGTCACTATTGCGCTCCCATTGCCATACACAGTGCAAATAGCACTCGCGTCTGTTCCCAGCAAGTACAGTGTATTGGAATGAAGAGAAGCTACTGTTCTGGTCAGTTTCCTAAGCAGAGTTGAACTAGATATGCCCCGTGTGTGTAGGAAGCACAGTTCTTTTGTTCTGAGCAAGCTCACTGTTCTGGCCCTATAGGAAACACAGGAGAGTAGAAGAGTGCTGTTTTCTCAAAAGCAGAGTGTGTTTCTTGCAAGGCGAGCTAGCGTTTGTTTCCCAGTCCTAAATGGAGTAGATTCCCATGCAGTTTCTGGTCCTATGAGCAAGAGTTGTTTTCTGCTAAGAAGAGTCACTATTGCGCTCCCATTGCCATACACAGTGCAAATAGCACTCGCGTCTGTTCCCAGCAAGTACAGTGTATTGGACTGAAGAGAAGCTACTGTTCTTGTCAGTTTCCTAAGCAGAGTTGAACTAGATATGCCCCGTGTGTGTAGGAAGCACAGTTCTTTTGTTCTGAGCAAGCTCACTGTTCTGGCCCTATAGGAAACACAGGAGAGTAGAAGAGTGCTGTTTTCTCAAAAGCAGAGTGTGTTTCTTGCAAGGCGAGCTAGCGTTTGTTTCCCAGTCCTAAACGGAGTAGAATCCCATGCAGTTTCTGGTCCTACGAGCAAGAGTTGTTTTCTGCTAAGAAGAGTCACTATTGCGCTCCCATTGCCATACACAGTGCAAATAGCACTCGCGTCTGTTCCCAGCAAGTACAGTGTATTGGACTGAAGAGAAGCTACTGTTCTGGTCAGTTTCCTAAGCAGAGTTGAACTAGATATGCCCCGTGTGTGTAGGAAGCACAGTTCTTTGGTTCTGAGCAAGCTCACTGTTCTGGCCCTATAGGAAACACAGGAGAGTAGAAGAGTGCTGTTTTCTCAAAAGCAGAGTGTGTTTCTTGCAAGGCGAGCTAGCGTTTGTTTCCCAGTCCTAAACGGAGTTGAATCCCATGCAGTTTCTGGTCCTACGAGCAAGAGTTGTTTTCTGCTAAGAAGAGTCACTATTGCGCTCCCATTGCCATACACAGTGCAAATAGCACTCGCGTCTGTTCCCAGCAAGTACAGTGTATTGGACTGAAGAGAAGCTACTGTTCTGGTCAGTTTCCTAAGCAGAGTTGAACTAGATATGCCCCGTGTGTGTAGGAAGCACAGTTTTTTTGTTCTGAGCAAGCTCACTGTTCTGGCCCTATAGGAAACACAGGAGAGTAGAAGAGTGCTGTTTTCTCAAAAGCAGAGTGTGTTTCTTGCCAGGCGAGCTAGCGTTTGTTTCCCAGTCCTAAACGGAGTTGAATCCCATGCAGTTTCTGGTCCTATGAGCAAGAGTTGTTTTCTGCTAAGAAGAGTCACTATTGCGCTCCCATTGCCATACACAGTGCAAATAGCACTCGCGTCTGTTCCCAGCAAGTACAGTGTATTGGACTGAAGAGAAGCTACTGTTCTGGTCATTTTCCTATGCAGAGTTGAACTAGATATGCCCCGTGTGTGTAGGAAGCACAGTTCTTTTGTTCTGAGCAAGCTCACTGTTCTGGCCCTATAGGAAACACAGGAGAGTAGAAGAGTGCTGTTTTCTCAAAAGCAGAGTGTGTTTCTTGCAAGGCGAGCTAGCGTTTGTTTCCCAGTCCTAAACGGAGTTGAATCCCATGCAGATTCTGGTCCTAGGAGCAAGAGTTGTTTTCTGCTAAGAAGAGTCACTATTGAGCTCCCATTGCCATACACAGTGCAAATAGCACTCGCGTCTGTTCCCAGCAAGTACAGTGTATTGGACTGAAGAGAAGCTACTGTTCTTGTCAGTTTCCTAAGCAGAGTTGAACTAGATATGCCCCGTGTGTGTAGGAAGCACAGTTCTTTTGTTCTGAGCAAGCTCACTGTTCTGGCCCTATAGGAAACACAGGAGAGTAGAAGAGTGCTGTTTTCTCAAAAGCAGAGTGTGTTTCTTGCAAGGCGAGCTAGCGTTTGTTTCCCAGTCCTAAACGGAGTTGAATCCCATGCAGTTTCTGGTCCTACGAGCAAGAGTTGTTTTCTGCTAAGAAGAGTCACTATTGCGCTCCCATTGCCATACACAGTGCAAATAGCACTCGCGTCTGTTCCCAGCAAGTACAGTGTATTGGACTGAAGAGAAGCTACTGTTCTGGTCAGTTTCCTAAGCAGAGTTGAACTAGATATGCCCCGTGTGTGTAGGAAGCACAGTTCTTTGGTTCTGAGCAAGCTCACTGTTCTGGCCCTATAGGAAACACAGGAGAGTAGAAGAGTGCTGTTTTCTCAAAAGCAGAGTGTGTTTCTTGCAAGGCGAGCTAGCGTTTGTTTCCCAGTCCTAAACGGAGTTGAATCCCATGCAGTTTCTGGTCCTACGAGCAAGAGTTGTTTTCTGCTAAGAAGAGTCACTATTGCGCTCCCATTGCCATACACAGTGCAAATAGCACTCGCGTCTGTTCCCAGCAAGTACAGTGTATTGGACTGAAGAGAAGCTACTGTTCTGGTCAGTTTCCTAAGCAGAGTTGAACTAGATATGCCCCGTGTGTGTAGGAAGCACAGTTCTTTTGTTCTGAGCAAGCTCACTGTTCTGGCCCTATAGGAAACACAGGAGAGTAGAAGAGTGCTGTTTTCTCAAAAGCCGAGTGTGTTTCTTGCAAGGCGAGCTAGCGTTTGTTTCCCAGTCCTAAACGGAGTTGAATCCCATGCAGTTTCTGGTCCTACGAGCAAGAGTTGTTTTCTGCTAAGAAGAGTCACTATTGCGCTCCCATTGCCATACACAGTGCAAATAGCACTCGCGTCTGTTCCCAGCAAGTACAGTGTATTGGACTGAAGAGAAGCTACTGTTCTGGTCAGTTTCCTAAGCAGAGTTGAACTAGATATGCCCCGTGTGTGTAGGAAGCACAGTTTTTTTGTTCTGAGCAAGCTCACTGTTCTGGCCCTATAGGAAACACAGGAGAGTAGAAGAGTGCTGTTTTCTCAAAAGCAGAGTGTGTTTCTTGCCAGGCGAGCTAGCGTTTGTTTCCCAGTCCTAAACGGAGTTGAATCCCATGCAGTTTCTGGTCCTACGAGCAAGAGTTGTTTTCTGCTAAGAAGAGTCACTATTGCGCTCCCATTGCCATACACAGTGCAAATAGCACTCGCGTCTGTTCCCAGCAAGTACAGTGTATTGGACTGAAGAGAAGCTACTGTTCTGGTCATTTTCCTAAGCAGAGTTGAACTAGATATGCCCCGTGTGTGTAGGAAGCACAGTTCTTTTGTTCTGAGCAAGCTCACTGTTCTGGCCCTATAGGAAACACAGGAGAGTAGAAGAGTGCTGTTTTCTCAAAAGCAGAGTGTGTTTCTTGCAAGGCGAGCTGGCGTTTGTTTCCCAGTCCTAAACGGAGTTGAATCCCATGCAGTTTCTGGTCCTACGAGCAAGAGTTGTTTTCTGCTTAGAAGAGTCACTATTGCGCTCCGAATGCCATACACAGTGCAAATAGCACTCGCGTCTGTTCCCAGCAAGTACAGTGTATTGGACTGAAGAGAAGCTACTGTTCTGGTCAGTTTCCTAAGCAGAGTTGAACTAGATATGGCCCCTGTGTGTAGGAAGCACAGTTCTTTTGTTCTGAGCAAGCTCACTGTTCTGGCCCTATAGGAAACACAGGAGAGTAGAAGAGTGCTGTTTTCTCAAAAGCAGAGTGTGTTTTTTGCAAGGCGAGCTAGCGTTTGTTTCCCAGTCCTAAACGGAGTTGAATCCCATGCAGATTCTGGTCCTACGAGCAAGAGTTGTTTTCTGCTAAGAAGAGTCACTATTGCGCTCCCATTGCCATACACAGGGCAAATAGCACTCGCGTCTGTTCCCAGCAAGTACAGTGTATTGGACTGAAGAGAAGCTACTGTTCTTGTCAGTTTCCTAAGCAGAGTTGAACTAGATATGCCCTGTGTGTGTAGGAAGCACAGTTCTTTGGTTCTGAGCAAGCTCACTGTTCTGGCCCTATAGGAAACACGGGAGAGTAGAAGAGTGCTGTTTTCTCAAAAGCAGAGTGTGTTTCTTGCAAGGCGAGCTAGCGTTTGTTTCCCAGTCCTAAACGGAGTTGAATCCCATGCAGTTTCTGGTCCTACGAGCAAGAGTTGTTTTCTGCTAAGAAGAGTCACTATTGCGCTCCCATTGCCATACACAGTGCAAATAGCACTCGCGTCTGTTCCCAGCAAGTACAGTGTATTGGACTGAAGAGAAGCTACTGTTCTGGTCAGTTTCCTAAGCAGAGTTGAACTAGATATGGCCCGTGTGTGTAGGAAGCACAGTTCTTTTGTTCTGAGCAAGCTCACTGTTCTGGCCCTATAGGAAACACAGGAGAGTAGAAGAGTGCTGTTTTCTCAAAAGCAGAGTGTGTTTCTTGCAAGGCGAGCTAGCGTTTGTTTCCCAGTCCTAAACGGAGTTGAATCCCATGCAGTTTCTGGTCCTACGAGCAAGAGTTGTTTTCTGCTAAGAAGAGTCACTATTGCGCTCCCATTGCCATACACAGTGCAAATAGCACTCGCGTCTGTTCCCAGCAAGTACAGTGTATTGGACTGAGGAGAAGCTACTGTTCTGGTCAGTTTCCTAAGCAGAGTTGAACTAGATATGCCCCGTGTGTGTAGGAAGCACAGTTTTTTTGTTCTGAGCAAGCTCACTGTTCTGGCCCTATAGGAAACACAGGAGAGTAGAAGAGTGCTGTTTTCTCAAAAGCAGAGTGTGTTTCTTGCCAGGCGAGCTAGCGTTTGTTTCCCAGTCCTAAACGGAGTTGAATCCCATGCAGTTTCTGGTCCTACGAGCAAGAGTTGTTTTCTGCTAAGAAGAGTCACTATTGCGCTCCCATTGCCATACACAGTGCAAATAGCACTCGTGTCTGTTCCCAGCAAGTACAGTGTATTGGACTGAAGAGAAGCTACTGTTCTGGTCAGTTTCCTAAGCAGAGTTGAACTAGATATGCCCCGTGTGTGTAGGAAGCACAGTTCTTTTGTTCTGAGCAAGCTCACTGTTCTGGCCCTATAGGAAACACAAGAGAGTAGAAGAGTGCTGTTTTCTCAAAAGCAGAGTGTGTTTCTTGCCAGGCGAGCTAGCGTTTGTTTCCCAGTCCTAAACGGAGTTGAATCCCATGCCGTTTCGGGTCCTACGAGCAAGAGTTGTTTTCTGCTAAGAAGAGTCACTATTGCGCTCCCATTGCCATACACAGTGCAAATAGCACTCGCGTCTGTTCGCAGCAAGTACAGTGTATTGGACTGAAGAGAAGCTACTGTTCTGGTCAGTTTCCTAAGCAGAGTTGAACTAGATATTCCCCGTGTGTGTAGGAAGCACAGTTCTTTTGTTCTGAGCAAGCTAACTGTTCTGGCCCTATAGGAAACACAGGAGAGTAGAAGAGTGCTGTTTTCTCAAAAGCAGAGTGTGTTTCTTGCAAGGCGAGCTAGCGTTTGTTTCCCAGTCCTAAACGGAGTTGAATCCCATGCAGTTTCTGGTCCTACCAGCAAGAGTTGTTTTCTGCTAAGAAGAGTCACTATTGCGCTCCCATTGCCATACACAGTGCAAATAGCACTCGCGTCTGTTCCCAGCAAGTACAGTGTACTGGACTGAAGAGAAGCTACTGTTCTGGTCAGTTTCCTAAGCAGAGTTGAACTAGATATGCCCCGTGTGTGTAGGAAGCACAGTTCTTTTGTTCTGAGCAAGCTCACTGTTCTGGCCCTATAGGAAACACAGGAGAGTAGAAGAGTGCTGTTTTCTCAAAAGCAGAGTGTGTTTCTTGCAAGGCGAGCTAGCGTTTGTTTCCCAGTCCTAAACGGAGATGAATCCCATGCAGTTTCTGGTCCTACGAGCAAGAATTGTTTTCTGCTAAGAAGAGTCACTATTGCGCTCCCATTGCCATACACAGTGCAAATAGCACTCGCGTCTGTTCCCAGCAAGTACAGTGTATTGGACTGAAGAGAAGCTACTGTTCTGGTCAGTTTCCTAAGCAGAGTTGAACTAGATATGCCCCGTGTGTGTAGGAAGCACAGTTCTTTTGTTCTGAGCAAGCTCACTGTTCTGGCCCTATAGGAAACACAGGAGAGTAGAAGAGTGCTGTTTTCTCAAAAGCAGAGTGTGTTTCTTGCAAGGCGAGCTAGCGTTTGTTTCCCAGTTCTAAACGGAGTAGAATCCCATGCAGTTTCTGGTCCTACGAGCAAGAGTTGTTTTCTGCTAAGAAGAGTCACTATTGCGCTCCCATTGCCATACACAGTGCAAATAGCACTCGCGTCTGTTCCCAGCAAGTACAGTGTATTGGACTGAAGAGAAGCTACTGTTCTGGTCAGTTTCCTAAGCAGAGTTGAACTAGATATGCCCCGTGTGTGTAGGAAGCACAGTTTTTTTGTTCTGAGCAAGCTCACTGTTCTGGCCCTATAGGAAACACAGGAGAGTAGAAGAGTGCTGTTTTCTCAAAAGCAGAGTGTGTTTCTTGCCAGGCGAGCTAGCGTTTGTTTCCCAGTCCTAAACGGAGTTGAATCCCATGCAGTTTCTGGTCCTATGAGCAAGAGTTGTTTTCTGCTAAGAAGAGTCACTATTGCGCTCCCATTGCCATACACAGTGCAAATAGCACTCGCGTCTGTTCCCAGCAAGTACAGTGTATTGGACTGAAGAGAAGCTACTGTTCTGGTCATTTTCCTATGCAGAGTTGAACTAGATATGCCCCGTGTGTGTAGGAAGCACAGTTCTTTTGTTCTGAGCAAGCTCACTGTTCTGGCCCTATAGGAAACACAGGAGAGTAGAAGAGTGCTGTTTTCTCAAAAGCAGAGTGTGTTTCTTGCAAGGCGAGCTAGCGTTTGTTTCCCAGTCCTAAACGGAGTTGAATCCCATGCAGATTCTGGTCCTAGGAGCAAGAGTTGTTTTCTGCTAAGAAGAGTCACTATTGAGCTCCCATTGCCATACACAGTGCAAATAGCACTCGCGTCTGTTCCCAGCAAGTACAGTGTATTGGACTGAAGAGAAGCTACTGTTCTTGTCAGTTTCCTAAGCAGAGTTGAACTAGATATGCCCCGTGTGTGTAGGAAGCACAGTTCTTTTGTTCTGAGCAAGCTCACTGTTCTGGCCCTATAGGAAACACAGGAGAGTAGAAGAGTGCTGTTTTCTCAAAAGCAGAGTGTGTTTCTTGCAAGGCGAGCTAGCGTTTGTTTCCCAGTCCTAAACGGAGTTGAATCCCATGCAGTTTCTGGTCCTACGAGCAAGAGTTGTTTTCTGCTAAGAAGAGTCACTATTGCGCTCCCATTGCCATACACAGTGCAAATAGCACTCGCGTCTGTTCCCAGCAAGTACAGTGTATTGGACTGAAGAGAAGCTACTGTTCTGGTCAGTTTCCTAAGCAGAGTTGAACTAGATATGCCCCGTGTGTGTAGGAAGCACAGTTCTTTGGTTCTGAGCAAGCTCACTGTTCTGGCCCTATAGGAAACACAGGAGAGTAGAAGAGTGCTGTTTTCTCAAAAGCAGAGTGTGTTTCTTGCAAGGCGAGCTAGCGTTTGTTTCCCAGTCCTAAACGGAGTTGAATCCCATGCAGTTTCTGGTCCTACGAGCAAGAGTTGTTTTCTGCTAAGAAGAGTCACTATTGCGCTCCCATTGCCATACACAGTGCAAATAGCACTCGCGTCTGTTCCCAGCAAGTACAGTGTATTGGACTGAAGAGAAGCTACTGTTCTGGTCAGTTTCCTAAGCAGAGTTGAACTAGATATGCCCCGTGTGTGTAGGAAGCACAGTTCTTTTGTTCTGAGCAAGCTCACTGTTCTGGCCCTATAGGAAACACAGGAGAGTAGAAGAGTGCTGTTTTCTCAAAAGCCGAGTGTGTTTCTTGCAAGGCGAGCTAGCGTTTGTTTCCCAGTCCTAAACGGAGTTGAATCCCATGCAGTTTCTGGTCCTACGAGCAAGAGTTGTTTTCTGCTAAGAAGAGTCACTATTGCGCTCCCATTGCCATACACAGTGCAAATAGCACTCGCGTCTGTTCCCAGCAAGTACAGTGTATTGGACTGAAGAGAAGCTACTGTTCTGGTCATTTTCCTAAGCAGAGTTGAACTAGATATGCCCCGTGTGTGTAGGAAGCACAGTTCTTTTGTTCTGAGCAAGCTCACTGTTCTGGCCCTATAGGAAACACAGGAGAGTAGAAGAGTGCTGTTTTCTCAAAAGCAGAGTGTGTTTCTTGCAAGGCGAGCTGGCGTTTGTTTCCCAGTCCTAAACGGAGTTGAATCCCATGCAGTTTCTGGTCCTACGAGCAAGAGTTGTTTTCTGCTTAGAAGAGTCACTATTGCGCTCCGAATGCCATACACAGTGCAAATAGCACTCGCGTCTGTTCCCAGCAAGTACAGTGTATTGGACTGAAGAGAAGCTACTGTTCTGGTCAGTTTCCTAAGCAGAGTTGAACTAGATATGGCCCCTGTGTGTAGGAAGCACAGTTCTTTTGTTCTGAGCAAGCTCACTGTTCTGGCCCTATAGGAAACACAGGAGAGTAGAAGAGTGCTGTTTTCTCAAAAGCAGAGTGTGTTTTTTGCAAGGCGAGCTAGCGTTTGTTTCCCAGTCCTAAACGGAGTTGAATCCCATGCAGTTTCTGGTCCTACGAGCAAGAGTTGTTTTCTGCTAAGAAGAGTCACTATTGCGCTCCCATTGCCATACACAGGGCAAATAGCACTCGCGTCTGTTCCCAGCAAGTACAGTGTATTGGACTGAAGAGAAGCTACTGTTCTTGTCAGTTTCCTAAGCAGAGTTGAACTAGATATGCCCTGTGTGTGTAGGAAGCACAGTTCTTTGGTTCTGAGCAAGCTCACTGTTCTGGCCCTATAGGAAACACGGGAGAGTAGAAGAGTGCTGTTTTCTCAAAAGCAGAGTGTGTTTCTTGCAAGGCGAGCTAGCGTTTGTTTCCCAGTCCTAAACGGAGTTGAATCCCATGCAGTTTCTGGTCCTACGAGCAAGAGTTGTTTTCTGCTAAGAAGAGTCACTATTGCGCTCCTATTGCCATACACAGTGCAAATAGCACTCGCGTCTGTTCCCAGCAAGTACAGTGTATTGGACTGAAGAGAAGCTACTGTTCTGGTCAGTTTCCTAAGCAGAGTTGAACTAGATATGGCCCGTGTGTGTAGGAAGCACAGTTCTTTTGTTCTGAGCAAGCTCACTGTTCTGGCCCTATAGGAAACACAGGAGAGTAGAAGAGTGCTGTTTTCTCAAAAGCAGAGTGTGTTTCTTGCAAGGCGAGCTAGCGTTTGTTTCCCAGTCCTAAACGGAGTTGAATCCCATGCAGTTTCTGGTCCTACGAGCAAGAGTTGTTTTCTGCTAAGAAGAGTCACTATTGCGCTCCCATTGCCATACACAGTGCAAATAGCACTCGCGTCTGTTCCCAGCAAGTACAGTGTATTGGACTGAGGAGAAGCTACTGTTCTGGTCAGTTTCCTAAGCAGAGTTGAACTAGATATGCCCCGTGTGTGTAGGAAGCACAGTTCTTTTGTTCTGAGCAAGCTCACTGTTCTGGCCCTATAGGAAACACAGGAGAGTAGAAGAGTGCTGTTTTCTCAAAAGCAGAGTGTGTTTCTTGCCAGGCGAGCTAGCGTTTGTTTCCCAGTCCTAAACGGAGTTGAATCCCATGCAGTTTCTGGTCCTACGAGCAAGAGTTGTTTTCTGCTAAGAAGAGTCACTATTGCGCTCCCATTGCCATACACAGTGCAAATAGCACTCGTGTCTGTTCCCAGCAAGTACAGTGTATTGGACTGAAGAGAAGCTACTGTTCTGGTCAGTTTCCTAAGCAGAGTTGAACTAGATATGCCCCGTGTGTGTAGGAAGCACAGTTCTTTTGTTCTGAGCAAGCTCACTGTTCTGGCCCTATAGGAAACACGGGAGAGTAGAAGAGTGCTGTTTTCTCAAAAGCAGAGTGTGTTTCTTGCAAGGCGAGCTAGCGTTTGTTTCCCAGTCCTAAACGGAGTTGAATCCCATGCAGTTTCTGGTCCTACGAGCAAGAGTTGTTTTCTGCTAAGAAGAGTCACTATTGCGCTCCCATTGCCATACACAGTGCAAATAGCACTCGCGTCTGTTCCCAGCAAGTACAGTGTATTGGACTGAAGAGAAGCTACTGTTCTGGTCAGTTTCCTAAGCAGAGTTGAACTAGATATGGCCCGTGTGTGTAGGAAGCACAGTTCTTTTGTTCTGAGCAAGCTCACTGTTCTGGCCCTATAGGAAACACAGGAGAGTAGAAGAGTGCTGTTTTCTCAAAAGCAGAGTGTGTTTCTTGCAAGGCGAGCTAGCGTTTGTTTCCCAGTCCTAAACGGAGTTGAATCCCATGCAGTTTCTGGTCCTACGAGCAAGAGTTGTTTTCTGCTAAGAAGAGTCACTATTGCGCTCCCATTGCCATACACAGTGCAAATAGAACTCGCGTCTGTTCCCAGCAAGTACAGTGTATTGGACTGAAGAGAAGCTACTGTTCTGGTCAGTTTCCTAAGCAGAGTTGAACTAGATATGCCCCGTGTGTGTAGGAAGCACAGTTTTTTTGTTCTGAGCAAGCTCACTGTTCTGGCCCTATAGGAAACACAAGAGAGTAGAAGAGTGCTGTTTTCTCAAAAGCAGAGTGTGTTTCTTGCCAGGCGAGCTAGCGTTTGTTTCCCAGTCCTAAACGGAGTTGAATCCCATGCCGTTTCTGGTCCTACGAGCAAGAGTTGTTTTCTGCTAAGAAGAGTCACTATTGCGCTCCCATTGCCATACACAGTGCAAATAGCACTCGCGTCTGTTCCCAGCAAGTACAGTGTATTGGACTGAAGAGAAGCTACTGTTCTGGTCAGTTTCCTAAGCAGAGTTGAACTAGATATTCCCCGTGTGTGTAGGAAGCACAGTTCTTTTGTTCTGAGCAAGCTAACTGTTCTGGCCCTATAGGAAACACAGGAGAGTAGAAGAGTGCTGTTTTCTCAAAAGCAGAGTGTGTTTCTTGCAAGGCGAGCTAGCGTTTGTTTCCCAGTCCTAAACGGAGTTGAATCCCATGCAGTTTCTGGTCCTACCAGCAAGAGTTGTTTTCTGCTAAGAAGAGTCACTATTGCGCTCCCATTGCCATACACAGTGCAAATAGCACTCGCGTCTGTTCCCAGCAAGTACAGTGTACTGGACTGAAGAGAAGCTACTGTTCTGGTCAGTTTCCTAAGCAGAGTTGAACTAGATATGCCCCGTGTGTGTAGGAAGCACAGTTCTTTTGTTCTGAGCAAGCTCACTGTTCTGGCCCTATAGGAAACACAGGAGAGTAGAAGAGTGCTGTTTTCTCAAAAGCAGAGTGTGTTTCTTGCAAGGCGAGCTAGCGTTTGTTTCCCAGTCCTAAACGGAGATGAATCCCATGCAGTTTCTGGTCCTACGAGCAAGAATTGTTTTCTGCTAAGAAGAGTCACTATTGCGCTCCCATTGCCATACACAGTGCAAATAGCACTCGCGTCTGTTCCCAGCAAGTACAGTGTATTGGACTGAAGAGAAGCTACTGTTCTGGTCAGTTTCCTAAGCAGAGTTGAACTAGATATGCCCCGTGTGTGTAGGAAGCACAGTTCTTTTGTTCTGAGCAAGCTCACTGTTCTGGCCCTATAGGAAACACAGGAGAGTAGAAGAGTGCTGTTTTCTCAAAAGCAGAGTGTGTTTCTTGCAAGGCGAGCTAGCGTTTGTTTCCCAGTTCTAAACGGAGTAGAATCCCATGCAGTTTCTGGTCCTACGAGCAAGAGTTGTTTTCTGCTAAGAAGAGTCACTATTGCGCTCCCATTGCCATACACAGTGCAAATAGCACTCGCGTCTGTTCCCAGCAAGTACAGTGTATTGGACTGAAGAGAAGCTACTGTTCTGGTCAGTTTCCTAAGCAGAGTTGAACTAGATATGCCCCGTGTGTGTAGGAAGCACAGTTCTTTGGTTCTGAGCAAGCTCACTGTTCTGGCCCTATAGGAAACACAGGAGAGTAGAAGAGTGCTGTTTTCTCAAAAGCAGAGTGTGTTTCTTGCAAGGCGAGCTAGCGTTTGTTTCCCAGTCCTAAACGGAGTTGAATCCCATGCAGTTTCTGGTCCTACGAGCAAGAGTTGTTTTCTGCTAAGAAGAGTCACTATTGCGCTCCCATTGCCATACACAGTGCAAATAGCACTCGCGTCTGTTCCCAGCAAGTACAGTGTATTGGACTGAAGAGAAGCTACTGTTCTGGTCAGTTTCCTAAGCAGAGTTGAACTAGATATGCCCCGTGTGTGTAGGAAGCACAGTTGTTTTGTTCTGAGCAAGCTCACTGTTCTGGCCCTATAGGAAACACAGGAGAGTAGAAGAGTGCTGTTTTCTCAAAAGCAGAGTGTGTTTCTTGCAAGGCGAGCTAGCGTTTGTTTCCCAGTCCTAAACGGAGTTGAATCCCATGCAGTTTCTGGTCCTACGAGCAAGAGTTGTTTTCTGCTAAGAAGAGTCACTATTGCGCTCCCATTGCCATACACAGTGCAAATAGCACTCGCGTCTGTTCCCAGCAAGTACAGTGTATTGGACTGAAGAGAAGCTACTGTTCTGGTCATTTTCCTATGCAGAGTTGAACTAGATATGCCCCGTGTGTGTAGGAAGCACAGTTCTTTTGTTCTGAGCAAGCTCACTGTTCTGGCCCTATAGGAAACACAGGAGAGTAGAAGAGTGCTGTTTTCTCAAAAGCAGAGTGTGTTTCTTGCAAGGCGAGCTAGCGTTTGTTTCCCAGTCCTAAACGGAGTTGAATCCCATGCAGATTCTGGTCCTAGGAGCAAGAGTTGTTTTCTGCTAAGAAGAGTCACTATTGAGCTCCCATTGCCATACACAGTGCAAATAGCACTCGCGTCTGTTCCCAGCAAGTACAGTGTATTGGACTGAAGAGAAGCTACTGTTCTTGTCAGTTTCCTAAGCAGAGTTGAACTAGATATGCCCCGTGTGTGTAGGAAGCACAGTTCTTTTGTTCTGAGCAAGCTCACTGTTCTGGCCCTATAGGAAACACAGGAGAGTAGAAGAGTGCTGTTTTCTCAAAAGCCGAGTGTGTTTCTTGCAAGGCGAGCTAGCGTTTGTTTCCCAGTCCTAAACGGAGTTGAATCCCATGCAGTTTCTGGTCCTACGAGCAAGAGTTGTTTTCTGCTAAGAAGAGTCACTATTGCGCTCCCATTGCCATACACAGTGCAAATAGAACTCGCGTCTGTTCCCAGCAAGTACAGTGTATTGGACTGAAGAGAAGCTACTGTTCTGGTCAGTTTCCTAAGCAGAGTTGAACTAGATATGCCCCGTGTGTGTAGGAAGCACAGTTTTTTTGTTCTGAGCAAGCTCACTGTTCTGGCCCTATAGGAAACACAAGAGAGTAGAAGAGTGCTGTTTTCTCAAAAGCAGAGTGTGTTTCTTGCCAGGCGAGCTAGCGTTTGTTTCCCAGTCCTAAACGGAGTTGAATCCCATGCCGTTTCTGGTCCTACGAGCAAGAGTTGTTTTCTGCTAAGAAGAGTCACTATTGCGCTCCCATTGCCATACACAGTGCAAATAGCACTCGCGTCTGTTCCCAGCAAGTACAGTATATTGGACTGAAGAGAAGCTACTGTTCTGGTCAGTTTCCTAAGCAGAGTTGAACTAGATATGCCCCGTGTGTGTAGGAAGCACAGTTCTTTTGTTCTGAGCAAGCTCACTGTTCTGGCCCTATAGGAAACACAGGAGAGTAGAAGAGTGCTGTTTTCTCAAAAGCAGAGTGTGTTTCTTGCAAGGCGAGCTAGCGTTTGTTTCCCAGTCCTAAACGGAGTTGAATCCCATGCAGTTTCTGGTCCTACCAGCAAGAGTTGTTTTCTGCTAAGAAGAGTCACTATTGCGCTCCCATTGCCATACACAGTGCAAAGAGCACTCGCGTCTGTTCCCAGCAAGTACAGTGTACTGGACTGAAGAGAAGCTACTGTTCTGGTCAGTTTCCTAAGCAGAGTTGAACTAGATATGCCCCGTGTGTGTAGGAAGCACAGTTCTTTTGTTCTGAGCAAGCTCACTGTTCTGGCCCTATAGGAAACACAGGAGAGTAGAAGAGTGCTGTTTTCTCAAAAGCAGAGTGTGTTTCTTGCAAGGCGAGCTAGCGTTTGTTTCCCAGTCCTAAACGGAGATGAATCCCATGCAGTTTCTGGTCCTACGAGCAAGAGTTGTTTTCTGCTAAGAAGAGTCACTATTGCGCTCCCATTGCCATACACAGTGCAAATAGCACTCGCGTCTGTTCCCAGCAAGTACAGTGTATTGGACTGAAGAGAAGCTACTGTTCTGGTCAGTTTCCTAAGCAGAGTTGAACTAGATATGCCCCGTGTGTGTAGGAAGCACAGTTCTTTTGTTCTGAGCAAGCTCACTGTTCTGGCCCTATAGGAAACACAGGAGAGTAGAAGAGTGCTGTTTTCTCAAAAGCAGAGTGTGTTTCTTGCAAGGCGAGCTAGCGTTTGTTTCCCAGTCCTAAACGGAGTAGAATCCCATGCAGTTTCTGGTCCTACGAGCAAGAGTTGTTTTCT
This sequence comes from Peromyscus eremicus, assembly GCF_949786415.1. NCBI lineage: Eukaryota > Metazoa > Chordata > Mammalia > Rodentia > Cricetidae > Peromyscus > Peromyscus eremicus. Next base: position 5,535 of record NW_026736773.1, on the reverse strand, counting down.
GCTAAGAAGAGTCACTATTGCGCTCCCATTGCCATACACAGTGCAAATAGCACTCGCGTCTGTTCCCAGCAAGTACAGTGTATTGGACTGAAGAGAAGCTACTGTTCTGGTCAGTTTCCTAAGCAGAGTTGAACTAGATATGCCCCGTGTGTGTAGGAAGCACAGTTCTTTGGTTCTGAGCAAGCTCACTGTTCTGGCCCTATAGGAAACACAGGAGAGTAGAAGAGTGCTGTTTTCTCAAAAGCAGAGTGTGTTTCTTGCAAGGCGAGCTAGCGTTTGTTTCCCAGTCCTAAACGGAGTTGAATCCCATGCAGTTTCTGGTCCTACGAGCAAGAGTTGTTTTCTGCTAAGAAGAGTCACTATTGCGCTCCCATTGCCATACACAGTGCAAATAGCACTCGCGTCTGTTCCCAGCAAGTACAGTGTATTGGACTGAAGAGAAGCTACTGTTCTGGTCAGTTTCCTAAGCAGAGTTGAACTAGATATGCCCCGTGTGTGTAGGAAGCACAGTTCTTTTGTTCTGAGCAAGCTCACTGTTCTGGCCCTATAGGAAACACAGGAGAGTAGAAGAGTGCTGTTTTCTCAAAAGCCGAGTGTGTTTCTTGCAAGGCGAGCTAGCGTTTGTTTCCCAGTCCTAAACGGAGTTGAATCCCATGCAGTTTCTGGTCCTACGAGCAAGAGTTGTTTTCTGCTAAGAAGAGTCACTATTGCGCTCCCATTGCCATACACAGTGCAAATAGCACTCGCGTCTGTTCCCAGCAAGTACAGTGTATTGGACTGAAGAGAAGCTACTGTTCTGGTCAGTTTCCTAAGCAGAGTTGAACTAGATATGCCCCGTGTGTGTAGGAAGCACAGTTTTTTTGTTCTGAGCAAGCTCACTGTTCTGGCCCTATAGGAAACACAGGAGAGTAGAAGAGTGCTGTTTTCTCAAAAGCAGAGTGTGTTTCTTGCCAGGCGAGCTAGCGTTTGTTTCCCAGTCCTAAACGGAGTTGAATCCCATGCAATTTCTGGTCCTACGAGCAAGAGTTGTTTTCTGCTAAGAAGAGTCACTATTGCGCTCCCATTGCCATACACAGTGCAAATAGCACTCGCGTCTGTTCCCAGCAAGTACAGTGTATTGGACTGAAGAGAAGCTACTGTTCTGGTCATTTTCCTATGCAGAGTTGAACTAGATATGCCCCGTGTGTGTAGGAAGCACAGTTCTTTTGTTCTGAGCAAGCTCACTGTTCTGGCCCTATAGGAAACACAGGAGAGTAGAAGAGTGCTGTTTTCTCAAAAGCAGAGTGTGTTTCTTGCAAGGCGAGCTAGCGTTTGTTTCCCAGTCCTAAACGGAGTTGAATCCCATGCAGATTCTGGTCCTAGGAGCAAGAGTTGTTTTCTGCTAAGAAGAGTCACTATTGCGCTCCCATTGCCATACACAGTGCAAATAGCACTCGCGTCTGTTCCCAGCAAGTACAGTGTATTGGACTGAAGAGAAGCTACTGTTCTTGTCAGTTTCCTAAGCAGAGTTGAACTAGATATGCCCCGTGTGTGTAGGAAGCACAGTTCTTTTGTTCTGAGCAAGCTCACTGTTCTGGCCCTATAGGAAACACAGGAGAGTAGAAGAGTGCTGTTTTCTCAAAAGCAGAGTGTGTTTCTTGCAAGGCGAGCTAGCGTTTGTTTCCCAGTCCTAAACGGAGTTGAATCCCATGCAGTTTGTGGTCCTACGAGCAAGAGTTGTTTTCTGCTAAGAAGAGTCACTATTGCGCTCCCATTTCCATACACAGTGCAAATAGCACTCGCGTCTGTTCCCAGCAAGTACAGTGTATTGGACTGAAGAGAAGCTACTGTTCTGGTCAGTTTCCTAAGCAGAGTTGAACTAGATATGCCCGTGTGTGTAGGAAGCACAGTTCTTTTTGTTCTGAGCAAGCTCACTGTTCTGGCCCTATAGGAAACACAGGAGAGTAGAAGAGTGCTGTTTTCTCAAAAGCAGAGTGTGTTTCTTGCAAGGCGAGCTAGCGTTTGTTTCCCAGTCCTAAACGGAGTTGAATCCCATGCAGTTTGTGGTCCTACGAGCAAGAGTTGTTTTCTGCTAAGAAGAGTCACTATTGAGCTCCCATTGCCATACACAGTGCAAATAGCACTCGCGTCTGTTCCCAGCAAGTACAGTGTATTGGACTGAAGAGAAGCTACTGTTCTGGTCAGTTTCCTAAGCAGAGTTGAACTAGATATGCCCCGTGTGTGTAGGAAGCACAGTTCTTTTGTTCTGAGCAAGCTCACTGTTCTGGCCCTATAGGAAACACAGGAGAGTAGAAGAGTGCTGTTTTCTCAAAAGCAGAGTGTGTTTCTTGCAAGGCGAGCTAGCGTTTGTTTCCCAGTCCTAAACGGAGTTGAATCCCATGCAGTTTCTGGTCCTACGAGCATGAGTTGTTTTCTGCTAAGAAGAGTCACTATTGCGCTCCCATTGCCATACACAGTGCAAATAGCACTCGCGTCTGTTCCCAGCAAGTACAGTGTATTGGACTGAAGAGAAGCTACTGTTCTGGTCAGTTTCCTAAGCAGAGTTGAACTAGATATGCCCCGTGTGTGTAGGAAGCACAGTTTTTTTGTTCTGAGCAAGCTCACTGTTCAGGCCCTATAGGAAACACAGGAGAGTAGAAGAGTGCTGTTTTCTCAAAAGCAGAGTGTGTTTCTTGCAAGGCGAACTAGCGTTTGTTTCCCAGTCCTAAACGGAGTTGAATCCCATGCAGTTTCTGGTCCTACCAGCAAGAGTTGTTTTCTGCTAAGAAGAGTCACTATTGCGCTCCCATTGCCATACACAGTGCAAATAGCACTCGCGTCTGTTCCCAGCAAGTACAGTGTACTGGACTGAAGAGAAGCTACTGTTCTGGTCAGTTTCCTAAGCAGAGTTGAACTAGATATGCCCCGTGTGTGTAGGAAGCACAGTTCTTTTGTTCTGAGCAAGCTCACTGTTCTGGCCCTATAGGAAACACAGGAGAGTAGAAGAGTGCTGTTTTCTCAAAAGCAGAGTGTGTTTCTTGCAAGGCGAGCTAGCGTTTGTTTCCCAGTCCTAAACGGAGATGAATCCCATGCAGTTTCTGGTCCTACGAGCAAGAGTTGTTTTCTGCTAAGAAGAGTCACTATTGCGCTCCCATTGCCATACACAGTGCAAATAGCACTCGCGTCTGTTCCCAGCAAGTACAGTGTATTGGACTGAAGAGAAGCTACTGTTCTGGTCAGTTTCCTAAGCAGAGTTGAACTAGATATGCCCCGTGTGTGTAGGAAGCACAGTTCTTTTGTTCTGAGCAAGCTCACTGTTCTGGCCCTATAGGAAACACAGGAGAGTAGAAGAGTGCTGTTTTCTCAAAAGCAGAGTGTGTTTCTTGCAAGGCGAGCTAGCGTTTGTTTCCCAGTCCTAAACGGAGTAGAATCCCATGCAGTTTCTGGTCCTACGAGCAAGAGTTGTTTTCTGCTAAGAAGAGTCACTATTGCGCTCCCATTGCCATACACAGTGCAAATAGCACTCGCGTCTGTTCCCAGCAAGTACAGTGTATTGGACTGAAGAGAAGCTACTGTTCTTGTCAGTTTCTTAAGCAGAGTTGAACTAGATATGCCCCGTGTGTGTAGGAAGCACAGTTCTTTGGTTCTGAGCAAGCTCACTGTTCTGGCCCTATAGGAAACACAGGAGAGTAGAAGAGTGCTGTTTTCTCAAAAGCAGAGTGTGTTTCTTGCCAGGCGAGCTAGCGTTTGTTTCCCAGTCCTAAACGGAGTTGAATCCCATGCAGTTTCTGGTCCTACGAGCAAGAGTTGTTTTCTGCTAAGAAGAGTCACTATTGCGCTCCCATTGCCATACACAGTGCAAATAGCACTCGCGTCTGTTCCCAGCAAGTACAGTGTATTGGACTGAAGAGAAGCTACTGTTCTGGTCAGTTTCCTAAGCAGAGTTGAACTAGATATGCCCCGTGTGTGTAGGAAGCACAGTTCTTTTGTTCTGAGCAAGCTCACTGTTCTGGCCCTATAGGAAACACAGGAGAGTAGAAGAGTGCTGTTTTCTCAAAAGCAGAGTGTGTTTATTGCAAGACGAGCTAGCGTTTGTTTCCCAGTCTTAAATGGAGTTGAATCCCATGCAGATTCTGGTCCTACGAGCAAGAGTTGTTTTCTGCTAAGAAGAGTCTCTATTGCGCTCCCATTGCCATACACAGTGCAAATAGCACTCGCGTCTGTTCCCTGCAAGTACAGTGTATTGGACTAAAGAGAAGCTACTGTTCTGGTGAGTTTCCTAAGCAGAGTTGAACTAGATATGCCCCGTGTGTGTAGGAAGCACAGTTCTTTTGTTCTGAGCAAGCTCACTGTTCTGGCCCTACAGGAAACACAGGAGAGCAGAAGAGTGCTGTTTTCTCAAAAGCAGAGTGTGTTTCTTGCAAGGCGAGCTACCGTTTGTTTCCCAGTCCTAAACGGAGTTGAATCCCATGCAGTTTCTGGTCCTACGAGCAAGAGTTGTTTTCTGCTAAGAAGAGTCACTATTGCGCTCCCATTGCCATACACAGTGCAAATAGCACTCGCGTCTGTTCCCAGCAAGTACAGTGTATTGGAATGAAGAGAAGCTACTGTTCTTGTCAGTTTCCTAAGCAGAGTTGAACTAGATATGGCCCGTGTGTGTAGGAAGCACAGTTCTTTTGTTCTGAGCAAGCTCACTGTTCTGGCCCTATAGGAAACACAGGAGAGTAGAAGAGTGCTGTTTTCTCAAAAGCAGAGTGTGTTTCTTGCAAGGCGAGCTAGCGTTTGTTTCCCAGTCCTAAACGGAGTTGAATCCCATGCAGTTTGTGGTCCTACGAGCAAGAGTTGTTTTCTGCTAAGAAGAGTCACTATTGCGCTCCCATTGCCATACACAGTGCAAATAGCACTCGCGTCTGTTCCCAGCAAGTACAGTGTACTGGACTGAAGAGAAGCTACTGTTCTGGTCAGTTTCCTAAGCAGAGTTGAACTAGATATGCCCCGTGTGTGTAGGAAGCACAGTTCTTTTGTTCTGAGCAAGCTCACTGTTCTGGCCCTATAGGAAACACAGGAGAGTAGAAGAGTGCTGTTTTCTCAAAAGCAGAGTGTGTTTCTTGCAAGGCGAGCTAGCGTTTGTTTCCCAGTCCTAAACGGAGTTGAATCCCATGCAGTTTCTGGTCCTACGGGCAAGAGTTGTTTTCTGCTAAGAAGAGTCACTATTGCGCTCCCATTGCCATACACAGTGCAAATAGCACTCGCGTCTGTTCCCAGCAAGTACAGTGTACTGGACTGAAGAGAAGCTACTGTTCTGGTCAGTTTCCTAAGCAGAGTTGAACTAGATATGCCCCGTGTGTGTAGGAAGCACAGTTCTTTTGTTCTGAGCAAGCTCACTGTTCTGGCCCTATAGGAAACACAGGAGAGTAGAAGAGTGCTGTTTTCTCAAAAGCAGAGTGTGTTTATTGCAAGGCGAGCTAGCGTTTGTTTCCCAGTCTTAAATGGAGTTGAATCCCATGCAGATTCTGGTCCTACGAGCAAGAGTTGTTTTCTGCTAAGAAGAGTCAC
>NW_026736772.1:0-59631 GCF_949786415.1 Peromyscus eremicus | reverse complement strand
CTTTACTTGCTGGGAACAGATGCGAGTGCTATTTGCACTGTGTATGGCAATTTGAGCACAAAAGTGACTTTCCTTACCAGAAAACAACTCTTGATTGTAGGACAGAAACTGCATGTGATTCAACTCCATTTAAGACTGGGAAACAAACGCTAGCTTGCCTTACAAGAAACACACTCTACTTTTGAGAAAAGAGCACTCTTCTACACTACTGTGTTTCCTATGGGGTCCGAACAGTGAGCTTGCTCTGAACAAAAGAACTGTGCTTCCTACACACACTGATCATATCTAGTTCAACTCTGCTTAGGAAACTGACAAGAACAGTAGCTCCTCTTCAGTCCAATACACTGTACTTGCTGGGAACAGACACGAGTGCTATTTGCACTGTGTATGGCAATTGGAGCACAATTGTGACTCTTCTTACCAGAAAACAACTCTTGCTCGTAGGACCAAAAACTGCCTGTGACTCAACTCCATTTAGGACTGGGAAACAAACGCGAGCTCGCCTTACAAGAAACACACTCTGCTTTAGAGAAAAGAGCACTCTTCTACTCTACTGTGTTTCGTATGGGGTCCGAACAATGAGGTTGCTCAGAACAAAAGAACTGTGCTTCCTACACACATGGCCATATCTAGTTCAATTCTGCTTAGGAACCTGACAAGAACAGCAGATACTCTTCAGTCCAATACACTGTATTTGCTGTGAACAGAGGCCAGTGCTATTTGTCCTGTGTATGGCAATGGCAGCACAATAGTGACTCTTCTTACGAGAAAACAACTCTTGCTCGTAGTACCAGAAACTGCATGGGATTCAACTCCATTTAGGACTGCGAAACAAACGCTAGCTCGCCTTACAAGGAACACTCTCTGCTTTAGAGAAAAGAGCACTCTTCTACTCTACTGTGTATCCTTTGGGGTCCAAACAGTGAGCTTGCTCAGAACATAAGAACTGTGCTTCCTATAAACACGGGCCATATCTAGTTCAACTCTGCTTAGGAAACTGACAAGAACAGTATCTCCTCTTCAGTCCAATACACTGTACTTGCTGGGAACAGACACGAGTGCTATTTGCACTTTGTATGGCATTTGGAGCACAATAGTGACTCTTCTTACCAGAAAACAACTCTTGCTTGTAGGACAAAAAACTGCATGTGATTCAACTCCATTTAGGACTGGGAAACGAACTCTAACTCGCCTTACAAGAAACACACTCTACTTTTGAGAAAAGAGCACTCTTCTACTCTACTGTGTTTCCTAAAGGGCCAGAACAGTGAGCTTGCTCAGAACAAAAGAACTGTGCTTCCTACACACAAGGCCATATCTAGTTCAATTCTGCTTAGGAACCTGACAAGAACAGTAGATCCTCTTCATTCCACTACACTGTACTTGCTGGGGACAGACGCCAGTGCTATTTGTCCTGTGTACGGTATTGGCAGAGCAATAGTGACTATTCTTACCATAAAACAACTCTTGCTCGTAGGACCAGAAACCGCATGTGATTCAACTCCATTTAGGACTGGGAAACAAACGCTAGCTTGCTCTTACAAATAAAACACTCTGCTTTTGAGAAAAGAGCACTCTTCTACTCTACTGTGTTTCCTATGGGGTCCAAACAGTGAGCTTGCTCAGAACAAACGAACTGTGCTTCCTACACACACGGCCATATCTAGTTCAACTCTGGTTAGGAAACTGACAAGAACAGTAGCTCCTCTTCAGTCCAATACACTGTACTTGCTGGGAACAGACGCGAGTGCTATTTGCACTGTGTATGGCAATGGGAGCGCAATGTGACTTTCCTTACCACAAAACAACTCTTGTTCGTAGGACCAGAAACTGCATGTGATTCAACTCCATTTAGGACTAGGAAACAAACGCTAGCTCGCCTTACAAGAAACACACTCTGCTTTAGAGAAAAGAGCTCTCATCTACTCTACTGTGTTTCCTATAGGGCCAGAAGAGTGAGCTTGCTCAGAACAAATGAACTGTGCTTCCTAGACACACGGGCCATATCTAGTTCAACTCTGCTTAGGAAACTGACAAGAACAGTAGCTTCTCTTCAGTCCGATACACTGTACTTGCTGGGAACAGACGCGAGTGCTATTTGCACTGTGTATGGCATTTGGAGCGCAATAGTGACTTTCCTTACAAGAAAACAACTCTTGCTCGTAGGACCAGACACTGCATGTGATTCAACTCCACTTGGGACTGGGAAACAAATGCTAGCTCGCCTTACAAGAAACACACTCTGCTTTAGAGAAAAGAGCACTCTTCTACTCAACTGTGTTTCCTATGGGGTCTGAAAAGTGAGCTTGCTCAGAACAAAAGAACTGTGCTTCCTACACACACGGCCATATCTAGTTCAATTCTGCTTATGTAACTGACAAGAACAGTACCACCTATTCAGTCCAATACAATGTACTTGCTGGGAACAGACGCGAGTGCTATTTGCACTGTGTATGGCAATGGGAGCGCAATGTGACTTTCCTTACCAGAAAACAACTCTTGTTCGTAGGACCAGAAACTGCATGGGATTCAACTCCATTTAGGACTAGGATACAAACGCTAGCTCCCCTTACAAGAAACACACTCTGCTTTAGAGAAAAGAGCACTCATCTACTCTACTGTGTTTCCTATAGGGCCAGAACAGTGAGCTTGCTCAGAACATATGAACTGTGCTTCCTACACACGGGACATATCTAGTTCAACTCTGCTTAGGAAACTGAAAAGAATAGTAGTCCCTCTTCAGTCCGATACACTGTACTTGCTGGGAACAGACGCCAGTGCTATTTGTCCTGTGTATGGCAATGGCAGCGCAATAGTGACTATTCTTACCATAAAACAACTCTTGCTCGTAGGACCAGAAACTGCATGTGATTCCACTCCATTTAGGACTGGGAAACAAACGCTAGCTTGCCTTACAAGAAACACACTCTGCTTTAGAGAAAAGAGCACTCTTCTACTCTACTGTGTTTCCTATGGGGTCCAAACAGTGAGCTTGCTCAGAACAAAAGAACTGTGCTTCCTACACACGGGCCATACCTAGTTCAACTCTGCTTAGGAAACTGACAAGAAGAATAACTCCTCTTCATCCAATACACTGTATTTGCTGGGAACAGACGCGAGTGATATTTGCACTGTGTATGGCAATGGGAGCGCAATAGTGACTTTCCTTACCAGAAAACAATTCTTGTTCGTAGGACCAGAAACTGCATGTGATTCAACTCCATTTAGGACTAGGAAACAAACGCTAGCTTGCCTTACAAGAAACACACTCTGCTTTTGAGAAAAGAGCACTCTTCTACTCTACTGTGTTTCCTATAGAGCCAGAACAGTGAGCTTGCTCAGAACATAAGAACTGTGCTTCCTATAAACACGGGCCATATCTAGTTCAACTCTGCTTAGGAAACTGACAAGAACAGTATCTCCTCTTCAGTCCAATACACTGTACTTGCTGGGAACAGACACGAGTGCTATTTGCGTTGTGCATGGCAATTGGAGCACAATAGGGACTCTTCTTACCAGAAAACAACTCTTGCTTGTAGGACAAAAAACTGCATGTGATTCAACTCCATTTAGGACTGGGAAACAAACTCTATCTCGCCTTACAAGAAACACACTCTACTTTTGAGAAAAGAGCACTCTTCTACTCTACTGTGTTTCCTAAAGCGCCAGAACAGTGAGCTTGCTCAGAACAAAAGAACTGTGCTTCCTACACACACGGCCATATCTAGTTCAATTCTGCTTAGGATACTGAAAAGAACAGTAGCTCCTCTTCAGTCCAATACACTGTACATGCTGGGAACAGACGCCAGTGTTATTTGCCCTGTGTATGAAAATGGGAGCGCAATAGTGACTCTTCTCACCAGAAAACAACTCTTGCTCATAGGACCAGAAACTGCATGGGATTCAACTCCTTTTATGACTGGGAAACAAACGCTAGCTCGCCTTAGAAGAAACACACTCTGCTTTTGAGAAAAGAGCACTCTTCTACTCTACTGTATTTACTATGTGTTCAAACAGTGAGCTTGCTCAGAACAAAAGAACTGTGATTCCTACACACACGGCCATATCCTGTTCACTTCTACTTAGAAAACTGACAAGAACAGTAGCTCCTCTTCAGTCCAATACACTGTGCATGCTGGGAACAGACGCCAGTCCTATTTGCCCTGTGTATGACAATGGGAGCACAATAGTGACTCTTCTTACCAGAAAAAAATTCTTGCTCGTAGGACCAGAAACTGCATGTGATTCAACTCCATTTAGGACTGGGAAACAAACGCTAGCTCGCCTTACAAATAAAACACTCTGCTTTTGAGAAAAGAGCACTCTTCTACTCTACTGTGTTTCCTATGGGGTCCAAACAGTGAGCTTGCTCAGAATGAAAGAACTGTGCTTCCTACACACACGGCCATATCTAGTTCAACTCTGCTTAGGAAACTGACAAGAACAGTAGCTCCTCTTCAGTCCAATACACTGTACTTGCTGGGAACAGACGCGAGTGCTATTTGCACTCTATATGGCAATGGGAGCGCAATAGTGACTCTTCTTACCAGAAAACAACTCTTGCTCGTAGGACCAGAAACTGCATGGGATTCAACTCCATTTCAAACTGGGAAACAAACACTAGCTCACCTTACAAGAAACACACTCTGCTTTTGAGAAAAGAGCACTCTTCTACTCTACTGTGTTTCCTATGTGGTCCGAACAGTGAGCTTGCTCAGAACAAAAGAACTGTTCTTCCTACACACAGGGGCCATATCTAGTTCAACTCTGCTTAGGAAACTGACAAGAACCGTAGCTCCTCTTAAGTCCAATACACTGTACTTGCTGGGAACAGACGCCAGTGCTATTTGCACTGTGTATGGCAATGGGAGCACAATAGTGACTCTTCTTACCAGAAACCAAATCTTGCTCATAGGACCAGAAACTGCATGTGATTGAACTCCATTTATGACTGGGAAACAAATGCTAGCACGCCTTACAAGAAACACACTCTGCTTTTGAGAAAAGATCACTCTTCTACTCTACTGTGTTTCCTATGGGTTCAAACAGTGAGCTTGCTCAGTACAAAAGCACTGTGTTTCCTACACACAAGGACATATCTAGTTCAATTCTGCTTAGGAAACTGACAAGAACTGTAGTTCCTCTTCAGTCCAATACATTGTACATGCTGGGAACAGACGCCAGTGATATTTGCCCTGTGTATGACAATGGGAGCGCAATAGTGACTCTTCTTACCAGAAACAACTCTTGCTCATAGGACCAGAAACTGCATTTGATTTAACTCCATTTAGGACTGAGAAACAAACACTAGCTCGCCTTACAAGAAACACACTCTACTTTTGAGAAAAGAGCACTCTTCTACTCTACTGGGTTCCCTATGAGGTCCGAACAGTGAGCTTGCTCAGAACAAAAGAACTGTGCTTCCGACACACATGGGCCATATCTAGTTCAACTCTGCTTAGGAAACTGACAAGAACAGCAGCTCCTCTTCAGTCCAATACACTGTACTTGATGGGAACAGAAACGAGGCCTATTTGCACTGTGTGTGGCAATGGGAGGGCAATAGTGACTTTCCTTACCAGAAAACAACTCTTGCTCGTAGGACCAAAAACTGCATGTGATTCAACTCCATTTAGGACTGGGAAACAAATGCTAGCTCGCCTTACAAGAAACACACTCTGCTTTTGAGAAAAGAGCACTCTTCTACTCTACTGGGTTTCCTATAGGGCCAGAACAGTGAGCATGCTCAGAACAAAAGAACTGTGCTTCCTACACACACGGCCATATCTAGTTCAATTCTGCTTAGGAAACTGACAAGAACAGTAGATCCTCTTCAATCCAATACACTGTACAAGCTGGGAACAGACGCCAGTGCTATTTGCCCTGTGTATGGCAATGGAAGCGCAATAGTGACTCTTCTTACCAGAAAAAAACTCTTGCTCGTAGGACCAGAAACTGCATGTGATTCAACTCCATTTAGGACTGGGAAACAAATGCTAGCTCGCCTTACAAGAAACACACTCTGCTTTTGAGAACAGGGCACTCTTCTCCTCTACTGTGTTTCCTATGGGTTCCAACAGTGAGCTTACTCAGAATAAAAGAACTGTGCTTCCTACACACACGGACATATCTAGTTCAATTCTGCTTAAGAAACTGACAAGAACAGTAGCACCTATTTAGTCCAATACACTGTAATTGCTGGGAATAGACGCGAGTGCTATTTGCACTGTGTATGGCAATGGGAGCATAATGTGACTTTTCTTACCAGAAAAAAACTCTTGTTCATAGGACCAAAACCTGCATGTGATTCAACTCCATTTAGGACTAGGAAACAAACGCTAGCTCGCCTTACAAGAAACACACTCTGCTTTTGAGAAAAGAGTACTATTCTTGTCTACTGTGTTTCCTATAGGGCCAGAACAGTGATCTTGCTCAGAACATAAGAACTGTGCTTCCTACACACACGGGCCATATCTAGTTCAACTCTGCTTTGGAAACTGACAAGAACAGTAGCTCCTCTTCAGTCCAATGCACTGTACATGCTGGGAACAGACGCCAGTGTTATTTGCCCTGTGTATGACAATGGGAGCGCAATAGTGACTCTTCTTACCAGAAAACAACTCTTGCTCGTAGGACCAGAAACTGCATGGGATTCAACTCCATTTCAGACTGGGAAACAAACGCTAGCTCGCCTTAAAAGAAACACACTCTGCTTTGGAGAAAAGAGCACTCTTCGACTCTACTGTGTTTCCATTGGGGTCCGAACAGTGAGCTTGCTCAGAACAAAAGAAGAGTGCTTCCTACACACACGGGCCATATCTAGTTCAACTCTGCTTACGAAACTGACAAGAACAGTAGCTCCTCTTCAGTCCAATACACTGTACTTGCTCGGAACAGACGCGAGTGCTATTTGCACTGTATATGGCAATTGGAGCGCAATAGTGACTCTTCTTACCAGAAAACAACTCTTGCTCGTAGGACCAGAAACTGCATGGGATTCAACTCCGTTTAGGACTGGGAAACAAACGGTAGCTCGCCTTACAAGAAACACACTCTGCTTTTGAGAAAACAGCACTCTTCTACTCTCCTGTTTTTCCTACAGGGCCAGAACAGCGAGCTTGCTCAGAACAAAAGAACTGTGCTTCCTACAAACACGGGCCATATCTAGTTCAACTCTGCTTAGGAAACTGACAAGAACAGTATCTCCTCTTCAGTCCAATACACTGTACTTGCTGGGAACAGACACGAGTGCTATTTGCACTGTGTATGGCAATTGGAGCACAATAGTGACTCTTCTTACGAGAAAACAACTCTTGCTTGTAGGAAAAAAAACTGCATGTGATTCAACTCCATTTAGGACTGGGAAACAAACTCTATCTTGCCTTACAAGAAACACACTCTGCTTTTGAGAAAAGAGCACTCTTCTACTCTACTGTGTTTCCTAAAGGGCCAGAACAGTGAGCTTGCTCAGAAAAAAAGAACTGTGCTTCCTACACACACGGGCCATATCTAGTTCAATTCTGCTTAGGAACCTGACAAGAACAGTAGATCCTCTTCATTCCAATACACTGTACTTGCTGGGAACAGACGCCAGTGCTATTTGTCCTGTGTACGGGATTGGCAGCGCCATAATGACTATTCTTACCATAAAACAACTCGTGCTCGTAGGACCAGAAACCGCACGTGATTCAACTCCCTTTAGGACTGGGAAGTAAACGCTAGCTCGCCTTACAAGAAACAAACTCTGCTTTTGAGAAAAGAGCACTCTTCTACTCTACTGTTTTTCCTATAGGGCCAGAACAGTGAGCTTGCTCAGAACAAAAGAACTGTGCTTCCCACGCAGGGGCCATATCTAGTTCAACTCTGCCTAGGAAACGGACAAGAACAGTAGCTCCTCTTCAATCCGATACACTTTACTTGCTGGGAACAGATGCGAGTGCTATTTGCACTGTGTATGGCAATTTGAGCACAAAAGTGACTTTCCTTACCAGAAAACAACTCTTGATTGTAGGACAGAAACTGCATGTGATTCAACTCCATTTAAGACTGGGAAACAAACGCTAGCTTGCCTTACAAGAAACACACTCTACTTTTGAGAAAAGAGCACTCTTCTACACTACTGTGTTTCCTATGGGGTCCGAACAGTGAGCTTGCTCTGAACAAAAGAACTGTGCTTCCTACACACACTGATCATATCTAGTTCAACTCTGCTTAGGAAACTGACAAGAAGAGTAGCTCCTCTTCAGTCCAATACACTGTACTTGCTGGGAACAGACACGAGTGCTATTTGCACTGTGTATGGCAATTGGAGCACAATTGTGACTCTTCTTACCAGAAAACAACTCTTGCTCGTAGGACCAAAAACTGCCTGTGACTCAACTCCATTTAGGACTGGGAAACAAACGCGAGCTCGCCTTACAAGAAACACACTCTGCTTTAGAGAAAAGAGCACTCTTCTACTCTACTGTGTTTCGTATGGGGTCCGAACAATGAGGTTGCTCAGAACAAAAGAACTGTGCTTCCTACACACATGGCCATATCTAGTTCAATTCTGCTTAGGAACCTGACAAGAACAGCAGATACTCTTCAGTCCAATACACTGTATTTGCTGTGAACAGAGGCCAGTGCTATTTGTCCTGTGTATGGCAATGGCAGCACAATAGTGACTCTTCTTACGAGAAAACAACTCTTGCTCATAGTACCAGAAACTGCATGGGATTCAACTCCATTTAGGACTGCGAAACAAACGCTAGCTCGCCTTACAAGGAACACTCTCTGCTTTAGAGAAAAGAGCACTCTTCTACTCTACTGTGTATCCTTTGGGGTCCAAACAGTGAGCTTGCTCAGAACATAAGAACTGTGCTTCCTATAAACACGGGCCATATCTAGTTCAATTCTGCTTAGGAAACTGACAAGAACAGTATCTCCTCTTCAGTCCAATACACTGTACTTGCTGGGAACAGACACGAGTGCTATTTGCACTTTGTATGGCATTTGGAGCACAATAGTGACTCTTCTTACCAGAAAACAACTCTTGCTTGTAAGACAAAAAACTGCATGTGATTCAACTCCATTTAGGACTGGGAAACGAACTCTAACTCGCCTTACAAGAAACACACTCTACTTTTGAGAAAAGAGCACTCTTCTACTCTACTGTGTTTCCTAAAGGGCCAGAACAGTGAGCTTGCTCAGAACAAAAGAACTGTGCTTCCTACACACAAGGCCATATCTAGTTCAATTCTGCTTAGGAACCTGACAAGAACAGTAGATCCTCTTCATTCCACTACACTGTACTTGCTGGGGACAGACGCCAGTGCTATTTGTCCTGTGTACGGTATTGGCAGAGCAATAGTGACTATTCTTACCATAAAACAACTCTTGCTCGTAGGACCAGAAACCGCATGTGATTCAACTCCATTTAGGACTGGGAAACAAACGCTAGCTTGCTCTTACAAATAAAACACTCTGCTTTTGAGAAAAGAGCACTCTTCTACTCTACTGTGTTTCCTATGGGGTCCAAACAGTGAGCTTGCTCAGAACAAACGAACTGTGCTTCCTACACACACGGCCATATCTAGTTCAACTCTGGTTAGGAAACTGACAAGAACAGTAGCTCCTCTTCAGTCCAATACACTGTACTTGCTGGGAACAGACGCGAGTGCTATTTGCACTGTGTATGGCAATGGGAGCGCAATGTGACTTTCCTTACCACAAAACAACTCTTGTTCGTAGGACCAGAAACTGCATGTGATTCAACTCCATTTAGGACTAGGAAACAAACGCTAGCTCGCCTTACAAGAAACACACTCTGCTTTAGAGAAAAGAGCTCTCATCTACTCTACTGTGTTTCCTATAGGGCCAGAAGAGTGAGCTTGCTCAGAACAAATGAACTGTGCTTCCTAGACACACGGGCCATATCTAGTTCAACTCTGCTTAGGAAACTGACAAGAACAGTAGCTTCTCTTCAGTCCGATACACTGTACTTGCTGGGAACAGACGCGAGTGCTATTTGCACTGTGTATGGCATTTGGAGCGCAATAGTGACTTTCCTTACAAGAAAACAACTCTTGCTCGTAGGACCAGACACTGCATGTGATTCAACTCCACTTGGGACTGGGAAACAAATGCTAGCTCGCCTTACAAGAAACACACTCTGCTTTAGAGAAAAGAGCACTCTTCTACTCAACTGTGTTTCCTATGGGGTCTGAAAAGTGAGCTTGCTCAGAACAAAAGAACTGTGCTTCCTACACACACGGCCATATCTAGTTCAATTCTGCTTATGTAACTGACAAGAACAGTACCACCTATTCAGTCCAATACAATGTACTTGCTGGGAACAGACGCGAGTGCTATTTGCACTGTGTATGGCAATGGGAGCGCAATGTGACTTTCCTTACCAGAAAACAACTCTTGTTCGTAGGACCAGAAACTGCATGGGATTCAACTCCATTTAGGACTAGGATACAAACGCTAGCTCCCCTTACAAGAAACACACTCTGCTTTAGAGAAAAGAGCACTCATCTACTCTACTGTGTTTCCTATAGGGCCAGAACAGTGAGCTTGCTCAGAACATATGAACTGTGCTTCCTACACACGGGACATATCTAGTTCAACTCTGCTTAGGAAACTGAAAAGAATAGTAGTCCCTCTTCAGTCCGATACACTGTACTTGCTGGGAACAGACGCCAGTGCTATTTGTCCTGTGTATGGCAATGGCAGCGCAATAGTGACTATTCTTACCATAAAACAACTCTTGCTCGTAGGACCAGAAACTGCATGTGATTCCACTCCATTTAGGACTGGGAAACAAACGCTAGCTTGCCTTACAAGAAACACACTCTGCTTTAGAGAAAAGAGCACTCTTCTACTCTACTGTGTTTCCTATGGGGTCCAAACAGTGAGCTTGCTCAGAACAAAAGAACTGTGCTTCCTACACACGGGCCATATCTAGTTCAACTCTGCTTAGGAAACTGACAAGAAGAATAACTCCTCTTCATCCGATACACTGTATTTGCTGGGAACAGACGCGAGTGATATTTGCACTGTGTATGGCAATGGGAGCGCAATAGTGACTTTCCTTACCAGAAAACAATTCTTGTTCGTAGGACCAGAAACTGCATGTGATTCAACTCCATTTAGGACTAGGAAACAAACGCTAGCTTGCCTTACAAGAAACACACTCTGCTTTTGAGAAAAGAGCACTCTTCTACTCTACTGTGTTTCCTATAGAGCCAGAACAGTGAGCTTGCTCAGAACATAAGAACTGTGCTTCCTATAAACACGGGCCATATCTAGTTCAACTCTGCTTAGGAAACTGACAAGAACAGTATCTCCTCTTCAGTCCAATACACTGTACTTGCTGGGAACAGACACGAGTGCTATTTGCGTTGTGCATGGCAATTGGAGCACAATAGGGACTCTTCTTACCAGAAAACAACTCTTGCTTGTAGGACAAAAAACTGCATGTGATTCAACTCCATTTAGGACTGGGAAACAAACTCTATCTCGCCTTACAAGAAACACACTCTACTTTTGAGAAAAGAGCACTCTTCTACTCTACTGTGTTTCCTAAAGCGCCAGAACAGTGAGCTTGCTCAGAACAAAAGAACTGTGCTTCCTACACACACGGCCATATCTAGTTCAATTCTGCTTAGGATACTGAAAAGAACAGTAGCTCCTCTTCAGTCCAATACACTGTACATGCTGGGAACAGACGCCAGTGTTATTTGCCCTGTGTATGAAAATGGGAGCGCAATAGTGACTCTTCTCACCAGAAAACAACTCTTGCTCATAGGACCAGAAACTGCATGGGATTCAACTCCTTTTATGACTGGGAAACAAACGCTAGCTCGCCTTAGAAGAAACACACTCTGCTTTTGAGAAAAGAGCACTCTTCTACTCTACTGTATTTACTATGTGTTCAAACAGTGAGCTTGCTCAGAACAAAAGAACTGTGATTCCTACACACACGGCCATATCCTGTTCACTTCTACTTAGAAAACTGACAAGAACAGTAGCTCCTCTTCAGTCCAATACACTGTGCATGCTGGGAACAGACGCCAGTCCTATTTGCCCTGTGTATGACAATGGGAGCACAATAGTGACTCTTCTTACCAGAAAAAAATTCTTGCTCGTAGGACCAGAAACTGCATGTGATTCAACTCCATTTAGGACTGGGAAACAAACGCTAGCTCGCCTTACAAATAAAACACTCTGCTTTTGAGAAAAGAGCACTCTTCTACTCTACTGTGTTTCCTATGGGGTCCAAACAGTGAGCTTGCTCAGAATGAAAGAACTGTGCTTCCTACACACACGGCCATATCTAGTTCAACTCTGCTTAGGAAACTGACAAGAACAGTAGCTCCTCTTCAGTCCAATACACTGTACTTGCTGGGAACAGACGCGAGTGCTATTTGCACTCTATATGGCAATGGGAGCGCAATAGTGACTCTTCTTACCAGAAAACAACTCTTGCTCGTAGGACCAGAAACTGCATGGGATTCAACTCCATTTCAAACTGGGAAACAAACACTAGCTCACCTTACAAGAAACACACTCTGCTTTTGAGAAAAGAGCACTCTTCTACTCTACTGTGTTTCCTATGTGGTCCGAACAGTGAGCTTGCTCAGAACAAAAGAACTGTTCTTCCTACACACAGGGGCCATATCTAGTTCAACTCTGCTTAGGAAACTGACAAGAACCGTAGCTCCTCTTAAGTCCAATACACTGTACTTGCTGGGAACAGACGCCAGTGCTATTTGCACTGTGTATGGCAATGGGAGCACAATAGTGACTCTTCTTACCAGAAACCAAATCTTGCTCATAGGACCAGAAACTGCATGTGATTGAACTCCATTTATGACTGGGAAACAAATGCTAGCACGCCTTACAAGAAACACACTCTGCTTTTGAGAAAAGATCACTCTTCTACTCTACTGTGTTTCCTATGGGTTCGAACAGTGAGCTTGCTCAGTACAAAAGCACTGTGTTTCCTACACACAAGGACATATCTAGTTCAATTCTGCTTAGGAAACTGACAAGAACTGTAGTTCCTCTTCAGTCCAATACATTGTACATGCTGGGAACAGACGCCAGTGATATTTGCCCTGTGTATGACAATGGGAGCGCAATAGTGACTCTTCTTACCAGAAACAACTCTTGCTCATAGGACCAGAAACTGCATTTGATTTAACTCCATTTAGGACTGAGAAACAAACACTAGCTCGCCTTACAAGAAACACACTCTACTTTTGAGAAAAGAGCACTCTTCTACTCTACTGGGTTCCCTATGAGGTCCGAACAGTGAGCTTGCTCAGAACAAAAGAACTGTGCTTCCGACACACATGGGCCATATCTAGTTCAACTCTGCTTAGGAAACTGACAAGAACAGCAGCTCCTCTTCAGTCCAATACACTGTACTTGATGGGAACAGAAACGAGGCCTATTTGCACTGTGTGTGGCAATGGGAGGGCAATAGTGACTTTCCTTACCAGAAAACAACTCTTGCTCGTAGGACCAAAAACTGCATGTGATTCAACTCCATTTAGGACTGGGAAACAAATGCTAGCTCGCCTTACAAGAAACACACTCTGCTTTTGAGAAAAGAGCACTCTTCTACTCTACTGGGTTTCCTATAGGGCCAGAACAGTGAGCATGCTCAGAACAAAAGAACTGTGCTTCCTACACACACGGCCATATCTAGTTCAATTCTGCTTAGGAAACTGACAAGAACAGTAGATCCTCTTCAATCCAATACACTGTACAAGCTGGGAACAGACGCCAGTGCTATTTGCCCTGTGTATGGCAATGGAAGCGCAATAGTGACTCTTCTTACCAGAAAAAAACTCTTGCTCGTAGGACCAGAAACTGCATGGGATTCAACTCCGTTTAGGACTGGGAAACAAACGGTAGCTCGCCTTACAAGAAACACACTCTGCTTTTGAGAAAACAGCACTCTTCTACTCTCCTGTTTTTCCTACAGGGCCAGAACAGCGAGCTTGCTCAGAACAAAAGAACTGTGCTTCCTACAAACACGGGCCATATCTAGTTCAACTCTGCTTAGGAAACTGACAAGAACAGTATCTCCTCTTCAGTCCAATACACTGTACTTGCTGGGAACAGACACGAGTGCTATTTGCACTGTGTATGGCAATTGGAGCACAATAGTGACTCTTCTTACGAGAAAACAACTCTTGCTTGTAGGAAAAAAAACTGCATGTGATTCAACTCCATTTAGGACTGGGAAACAAACTCTATCTTGCCTTACAAGAAACACACTCTGCTTTTGAGAAAAGAGCACTCTTCTACTCTACTATGTTTCCTAAAGGGCCAGAACAGTGAGCTTGCTCAGAAAAAAAGAACTGTGCTTCCTACACACACGGCCATATCTAGTTAAATTCTGCTTAGGAACCTGACAAGAACAGTAGATCCTCTTCATTCCAATACACTGTACTTGCTGGGAACAGATGCCAGTGCTATTTGTCCTGTGTACGGGATTGGCAGCGCCATAGTGACTATTCTTACCATAAAACAACTCGTGCTCGTAGGACCAGAAACCGCACGTGATTCAACTCCATTTAGGACTGGGAAGTAAACGCTAGCTCGCCTTACAAGAAACAAACTCTGCTTTTGAGAAAAGAGCACTCTTCTACTCTACTGTTTTTCCTATAGGGCCAGAACAGTGAGCTTGCTCTGAACAAAAGAACTGTGCTTCCCACTCAGGGGCCATATCTAGTTCAACACTGCCCAGGAAACGGACAAGAACAGTAGCTCCTCTTCAATCCGATACACTTTACTTGCTGGGAACAGATGCGAGTGCTATTTGCACTGTGTATGGAAATTTGAGCACAAAAGTGACTTTCCTTACCAGAAAACAACTCTTGATTGTAGGACAGAAACTGCATGTGATTCAACTCCATTTAAGACTGGGAAACAAACGCTAGCTTGCCTTACAAGAAACACACTCTACTTTTGAGAAAAGAGCACTCTTCTACACTACTGTGTTTCCTATGGGGTCCGAACAGTGAGCTTGCTCTGAACAAAAGAACTGTGCTTCCTACACACACTGATCATATATAGTTCAACTCTGCTTAGGAAACTGACAAGAACAGTAGCTCCTCTTCAGTCCAATACACTGTACTTGCTGGGAACAGACACGAGTGCTATTTGCACTGTGTATGGCAATTGGAGCACAATTGTGACTCTTCTTACCAGAAAACAACTCTTACTCGTAGGACCAAAAACTGCCTGTGACTCAACTCCATTTAGGACTGGGAAACAAACGCGAGCTCGCCTTACAAGAAACACACTCTGCTTTAGAGAAAAGAGCACTCTTCTACTCTACTGTGTTTCGTATGGGGTCCGAACAATGAGGTTGCTCAGAACAAAAGAACTGGGCTTCCTACACACATGGCCATATCTAGTTCAATTCTTCTTAGGAACCTGACAAGAACAGCAGATACTCTTCAGTCCAATACACTGTATTTGCTGTGAACAGAGGCCAGTGCTATTTGTCCTGTGTATGGCAATGCCAGCACAATAGTGACTCTTCTTACGAGAAAACAACTCTTGCTCGTAGTACCAGAAACTGCATGGGATTCAACTCCATTTAGGACTGCGAAACAAACGCTAGCTTGCCTTACAAGAAACACTCTCTGCTTTAGAGAAAAGAGCACTCTTCTACTCTACTGTGTATCCTTTGGGGTCCAAACAGTGAGCTTGCTCAGAACATAAGAACTGTGCTTCCTATAAACACGGGCCATATCTAGTTCAACTCTGCTTAGAAACTGACAAGAACAGTATCTCCTCTTCAGTCCAATACACTGTACTTGCTGGGAACAGACACGAGTGCTATTTGCACTTTGTATGGCATTTGGAGCACAATAGTGACTCTTCTTACCAGAAAACAACTCTTGCTTGTAGGACAAAAAACTGCATGTGATTCAACTCCATTTAGGACTGGGAAACGAACTCTAACTCGCCTTACAAGAAACACACTCTACTTTTGAGAAAAGAGCACTCTTCTACTCTACTGTGTTTCCTAAAGGGCCAGAACAGTGAGCTTGCTCAGAACAAAAGAACTGTGCTTCCTACACACACGGCCATATCTAGTTCAATTTTGCTTAGGAACCTGACAAGAACAGTAGATCCTCTTCATTCCACTACACTGTACTTGCTGGGGACAGACGCCAGTGCTTTTTGTCCTGTGTACGGTATTGGCAGAGCAATAGTGACTATTCTTACCATAAAACAACTCTTGCTCGTAGGACCAGAAACCGCATGTGATTCAACTCCATTTAGGACTGGGAAACAAACGCTAGCTTGCTCTTACAAATAAAACACTCTGCTTTTGAGAAAAGAGCACTCTTCTACTCTACTGTGTTTCCTATGGGGTCCAAACAGTGAGCTTGCTCAGAACAAACGAACTGTGCTTCCTACACACACGGCCATATCTAGTTCAACTCTGGTTAGGAAACTGACAAGAACAGTAGCTCCTCTTCAGTCCAATACACTGTACTTGCTGGGAACAGACGCGAGTGCTATTTGCACTGTGTATGGCAATGGAAGCGCAATGTGACTTTCCTTACCACAAAACAACTCTTGTTCGTAGGACCAGAAACTGCATGTGATTCAACTCCATTTAGGACTAGGAAACAAACGCTAGCTCGCCTTACAAGAAACACACTCTGCTTTAGAGAAAAGAGCTCTCATCTACTCTACTGTGTTTCCTATAGGGCCAGAAGAGTGAGCTTGCTCAGAACAAATGAACTGTGCTTCCTAGACACACGGGCCATATCTAGTTCAACTCTGCTTAGGAAACTGACAAGAACAGTAGCTTCTCTTCAGTCCGATACACTGTACTTGCTGGGAACAGACGCGAGTGCTATTTGCACTGTGTATGGCATTTGGAGCGCAATAGTGACTTTCCTTACAAGAAAACAACTCTTGCTCGTAGGACCAGACACTGCATGTGATTCAACTCCACTTGGGACTGGGAAACAAATGCTAGCTCGCCTTACAAGAAACACACTCTGCTTTTGAGAAAAGAGCACTCTTCTACTCTACTGTGTTTCCTATGGGGTCCGAACAGTGAGCTTGCTCAGAACAAAAGAACTGTGCTTCCTACACACACGGCCATATCTAGTTCAATTCTGCTTAGGTAACTGACAAGAACAGTACCACCTATTCAGTCCAATACAATGTACTTGCTGGGAACAGACGCGAGTGCTATTTGCACTGTGTATGGCAATGGGAGCGCAATGTGACTTTCCTTACCAGAAAACAACTCTTGTTCGTAGGACCAGAAACTGCATGGGATTCAACTCCATTTAGGACTAGGATACAAACGCTAGCTCCCCTTACAAGAAACACACTCTGCTTTAGAGAAAAGAGCACTCATCTACTCTACTGTGTTTCCTATAGGGCCAGAACAGTGAGCTTGCTCAGAACATATGAACTGTGCTTCCTACACACGGGACATATCTAGTTCAACTCTGCTTAGGAAAATGACAAGAATAGTAGTCCCTCTTCAGTCCGATACACTGTACTTGCTGGGAACAGACGCCAGTGCTATTTGTCCTGTGTATGGCAATGGCAGCGCAATAGTGACTATTCTTACCATAAAACAACTCTTGCTCGTAGGACCAGAAACTGCATGTGATTCCACTCCATTTAGGACTGGGAAACAAACGCTAGCTTGCCTTACAAGAAACACACTCTGCTTTAGAGAAAAGAGCACTCTTCTACT
Source organism: Peromyscus eremicus (assembly GCF_949786415.1). Lineage (NCBI taxonomy): Eukaryota > Metazoa > Chordata > Mammalia > Rodentia > Cricetidae > Peromyscus > Peromyscus eremicus. The sequence goes on along the minus strand of NW_026736772.1, from coordinate 41,885 downwards.
CTACTGTGTTTCCTATGGGGTCCAAACAGTGAGCTTGCTCAGAACAAAAGAACTGTGCTTCCTACACACGGGCCATACCTAGTTCAACTCTGCTTAGGAAACTGACAAGAAGAATAACTCCTCTTCATCCGATACACTGTATTTGCTGGGACCAGACGCGAGTGATATTTGCACTGTGTATGGCAATGGGAGCGCAATAGTGACTTTCCTTACCAGAAAACAATTCTTGTTCGTAGGACCAGAAACTGCATGTGATTCAACTCCATTTAGGACTAGGAAACAAACGCTAGCTTGCCTTACAAGAAACACACTCTGCTTTTGAGAAAAGAGCACTCTTCTACTCTACTGTGTTTCCTATAGAGCCAGAACAGTGAGCTTGCTCAGAACATAAGAACTGTGCTTCCTATAAACACGGGACATATCTAGTTCAACTCTGCTTAGGAAACTGACAAGAACAGTATCTCCTCTTCAGTCCAATACACTGTACTTGCTGGGAACAGACACGAGTGCTATTTGCGTTGTGTATGGCAATTGGAGCACAATAGGGACTCTTCTTACCAGAAAACAACTCTTGCTTGTAGGACAAAAAACTGCATGTGATTCAACTCCATTTAGGACTGGGAAACAAACTCTATCTCGCCTTACAAGAAACACACTCTACTTTTGAGAAAAGAGCACTCTTCTACTCTACTGTGTTTCCTAAAGCGCCAGAACAGTGAGCTTGCTCAGAACAAAAGAACTGTGCTTCCTACACACACGGCCATATCTAGTTCAATTCTGCTTAGGATACTGAAAAGAACAGTAGCTCCTCTTCTGTCCAATACACTGTACATGCTGGGAACAGACGCCAGTGTTATTTGCCCTGTGTATGAAAATGGGAGCGCAATAGTGACTCTTCTCACCAGAAAACAACTCTTGCTCATAGGACCAGAAACTGCATGGGATTCAACTCCTTTTATGACTGGGAAACAAACGCTAGCTCGCCTTAGAAGAAACACACTCTTCTTTTGAGAAAAGAGCACTCTTCTACTCTACTGTATTTACTATGTGTTCAAACAGTGAGCTTGCTCAGAACAAAAGAACTGTGATTCCTACACACACGTCCATATCCTGTTCACTTCTACTTAAAAAACTGACAAGAACAGTAGCTCCTCTTCAGTCCAATACACTGTGCATGCTGGGAACAGACGCCAGTCCTATTTGCCCTGTGTATGACAATTGGAGCGCAATAGTGACTCTTCTTACCAGAAAAAAATTCTTGCTCGTAGGACCAGAAACTGCATGTGATTCAACTCCATTTAGGACTGGGAAACAAACGCTAGCTCGCCTTACAAATAAAACACTCTGCTTTTGAGAAAAGAGCACTCTTCTACTCTACTGTGTTTCCTATGGGGTCCAAACAGTGAGCTTGCTCAGAACGAAAGAACTGTGCTTCCTACACACACGGCCATATCTAGTTCAACTCTGCTTAGGAAACTGACAAGAACAGTAGCTCCTCTTCAGTCCAATACACTGTACTTGCTGGGAACAGACGCGAGTGCTATTTGCACTCTATATGGCAATGGGAGCGCAATAGTGACTCTTCTTACCAGAAAACAACTCTTGCTCGTAGGACCAGAAACTGCATGGGATTCAACTCCATTTCAGACTGGGAAACAAACACTAGCTCACCTTACAAGAAACACACTCTGCTTTTGAGAAAAGAGCACTCTTCTACTCTGCTGTGTTTCCTATGTGGTCCGAACAGTGAGCTTGCTCAGAACAAAAGAACTGTTCTTCCTACACACAGGGGCCATATCTAGTTCAACTCTGCTTAGGAAACTGACAAGAACTGTAGCTCCTCTTAAGTCCAATACACTGTACTTGCTGGGAACAGACGCCAGTGCTATTTGCACTGTGTATGGCAATGGGAGCACAATAGTGACTCTTCTTACCAGAAACCAAATCTTGCTCATAGGACCAGAAACTGCATGTGATTGAACTCCATTTATGACTGGGAAACAAATGCTAGCACGCCTTACAAGAAACACACTCTGCTTTTGAGAAAAGATCACTCTTCTACTCTACTGTGTTTCCTATGGGTTCGAACAGTGAGCTTGCTCAGTACAAAAGCACTGTGTTTCCTACACACAAGGACATATCTAGTTCAACTCTGCTTAGGAAACTGACAAGAACAGCAGCTCCTCTTCAGTCCAATACACTGTACTTGATGGGAACAGACGCGAGTGCTATTTGCACTGTGTGTGGCAATGGGAGGGCAATAGTGACTTTCCTTACCAGAAAACAACTCTTGCTCGTAGGACCAAAAACTGCATGTGATTCAACTCCATTTAGGACTGGGAAACAAATGCTAGCTCGCCTTACAAGAAACACACTCTGCTTTTGAGAAAAGAGCACTCTTCTACTCTACTGGGTTTCCTATAGGGCCAGAACAGTGAGCATGCTCAGAACAAAAGACCTGTGCTTCCTACACACACGGCCATATCTAGTTCAATTCTGCTTAGGAAACTGACAAGAACAGTAGATCCTCTTCAATCCAATACACTGTACAAGCTGGGAACAGACGCCAGTGCTATTTGCCCTGTGTATGGCAATGGAAGCGCAATAGTGACTCTTCTTACCAGAAAAAAACTCTTGCTCGTAGGACCAGAAACTGCATGTGATTCAACTCCATTTAGGACTGGGAAACAAATGCTAGCTCGCCTTACAAGAAACACACTCTGCTTTTGAGAACAGGGCACTCTTCTCCTCTACTGTGTTTCCTATGGGTTCCAACAGTGAGCTTACTCAGAATAAAAGAACTGTGCTTCCTACACACACGGACATATCTAGTTCAATTCTGCTTAGGAAACTGACAAGAAGAGTAGCACCTATTCAGTCCAATACACTGTAATTGCTGGGAATAGACGCGAGTGCTATTTGCACTGTGTATGGCAATGGGAGCATAATGTGACTTTTCTTACCAGAAAAAAACTCTTGTTCATAGGACCAAAACCTGCATGTGATTCAACTCCATTTAGGACTAGGAAACAAACGCTAGCTCGCCTTACAAGAAACACACTCTGCTTTTGAGAAAAGAGTACTATTCTTGTCTACTGTGTTTCCTATAGGGCCAGAACAGTGATCTTGCTCAGAACATAAGAACTGTGCTTCCTACACACACGGGCCATAATTAGTTCAACTCTGCTTTGGAAACTGACAAGAACAGTAGCTCCTCTTCAGTCCAATGCACTGTACATGCTGGGAACAGACGCCAGTGTTATTTGCCCTGTGTATGACAATGGGAGCGCAATAGTGACTCTTCTTACCAGAAAACAACTCTTGCTCGTAGGACCAGAAACTGCATGGGATTCAACTCCATTTCAGACTGGGAAACAAACGCTAGCTCGCCTTAAAAGAAACACACTCTGCTTTGGAGAAAAGAGCACTCTTCGACTCTACTGTGTTTCCATTGGGGTCCAAACAGTGAGCTTGCTCAGAACAAAAGAAGAGTGCTTCCTACACACACGGGCCATATCTAGTTCAACTCTGCTTACGAAACTGACAAGAACAGTAGCTCCTCTTCAGTCCAATACACTGTACTTGCTGGGAACAGACGCGAGTGCTATTTGCACTGTATATGGCAATTGGAGCGCAATAGTGACTCTTCTTACCAGAAAACAACTCTTGCTCGTAGGACCAGAAACTGCATGGGATTCAACTCCGTTTAGGACTGGGAAACAAACGGTAGCTCGCCTTACAAGAAACACACTCTGCTTTTGAGAAAACAGTACTCTTCTACTCTCCTGTTTTTCCTACAGGGCCAGAACAGCGAGCTTGCTCAGAACAAAAGAACTGTGCTTCCTACAAACACGGGCCATATCTAGTTCAACTCTGCTTAGGAAACTGACAAGAACAGTATCTCCTCTTCAGTCCAATACACTGTACTTGCTGGGAACAGACACGAGTGCTATTTGCACTGTGTATGGCAATTGGAGCACAATAGTGACTCTTCTTACGAGAAAACAACTCTTGCTTGTAGGAAAAAAAACTGCATGTGATTCAACTCCATTTAGGACTGGGAAGTAAACGCTAGCTCGCCTTACAAGAAACAAACTCTGCTTTTGAGAAAAGAGCACTCTTCTACTCTACTGTTTTTCCTATAGGGCCAGAACAGTGAGCTTGCTCAGAACAAAAGAACTGTGCTTCCCACGCAGGGGCCATATCTAGTTCAACTCTGCCTAGGAAACGGACAAGAACAGTAGCTCCTCTTCAATCCGATACACTTTACTTGCTGGGAACAGATGCGAGTGCTATTTGCACTGTGTATGGAAATTTGAGCACAAAAGTGACTTTCCTTACCAGAAAACAACTCTTGATTGTAGGACAGAAACTGCATGTGATTCAACTCCATTTAAGACTGGGAAACAAACGCTAGCTTGCCTTACAAGAAACACACTCTACTTTTGAGAAAAGAGCACTCTTCTACACTACTGTGTTTCCTATGGGGTCCGAACAGTGAGCTTGCTCTGAACAAAAGAACTGTGCTTCCTACACACACTGATCATATATAGTTCAACTCTGCTTAGGAAACTGACAAGAACAGTAGCTCCTCTTCAGTCCAATACACTGTACTTGCTGGGAACAGACACGAGTGCTATTTGCACTGTGTATGGCAATTGGAGCACAATTGTGACTCTTCTTACCAGAAAACAACTCTTGCTCATAGGACCAAAAACTGCCTGTGACTCAACTCCATTTAGGACTGGGAAACAAACGCGAGCTCGCCTTACAAGAAACACACTCTGCTTTTGAGAAAAGAGCACTCATCTACTCTACTGTGTTTCCTAAAGGGCCAGAACAGTGAGCTTGCTCAGAACAAAAGAACTGTGCTTCCTACACACACGGCCATATCTAGTTCAATTCTGCTTAGGAACCTGACAAGAACAGTAGATCCTCTTCATTCCACTACACTGTACTTGCTGGGGACAGACGCCAGTGCTATTTGTCCTGTGTACGGTATTGGCAGAGCAATAGTGACTATTCTTACCATAAAACAACTTTGCTCGTAGGACCAGAAACCGCATGTGATTCAACTCCATTTAGGACTGGGAAACAAACGCTAGCTTGCTCTTACAAATAAAACACTCTGCTTTTGAGAAAAGAGCACTCTTCTACTCTACTGTGTTTCCTATGGGGTACAAACAGTGAGCTTGCTCAGAACAAACGAACTGTGCTTCCTACACACACGGCCATATCTAGTTCAACTCTGGTTAGGAAACTGACAAGAACAGTAGCTCCTCTTCAGTCCAATACACTGTACTTGCTGGGAACAGACGGGAGTGCTATTTGCACTGTATATGGCAATGGGAGCGCAATAGTGACTCTTCTTACCACAAAACAACTCTTGCTCGTAGGATCAAAAACTGCCTGTGACTCAACTCCATTTAAGATTGGGAAACAAAGGCGAGCTCGCCTTACAAAAAACACACTCTGCTATAGAGAAAAGAGCACTCTTCTACTCTACTCTGTTTCTTATGGGGTCCAAACAGTGAGCTTGCTCAGAACATAAGAACTGTGCTTCCTACACACACGGGCCATATCTAGTTCAACTCTGCTTAGAAACCTGACAAGAACAGTAGCTCCTCTTCAGTCCGATACACTGTACTTGCTGGGAACAGACGTGAGTGCTATTTGCACTGTGTATGGCAATGGGAGTGCAATAGTGACTTTCCTTACCAGAAAACAACTCTTGCTCGTAGGACCAGAAACTGCATGTGATTCAACTCCATTTAGGACTGGGAAACAAACGCAAGCTTGCCTTACAAGGAACACACTCTGCTTTTGAGAAAAGAGCACTCTTCTACTCTACTGTGTTTCCTATAGGGACAGAACAGTGAGCTTGCTCAGTACAAAAGCACTGTGCTTCCTACACACAAGGCCATATCTAGTTCAATTCTGCTTAGGAAACTGACAAGAACAGTAGTTCCTCTTCAGTCCAATACACTGTACAGGCTGGGAACAGACGCCAGTGATATTTGCCCTGTGTATGACAATGGGAGCGCAATAGTGACTCTTCTTACCAGAAAACAACTCTTTCTCATAGGACCAGAAACTGCATGTGATTTAACTCCATTTAGGACTGAGAAACAAACACTAGCTCGCCTTACAAGAAACACACTCTACTTTTGAGAAAAGAGCACTCTTTTACTCTACTGTGTTTCCTATGAGGTCCGAACAGTGAGCTTGCTCAGAACAAAAGAACTGTGCTTCCTACACACATGGGCCATATCTAGTGCAACTCTGCTTAGGAAACTGACAAGAACAGTAGCTCCTCTTCAGTCCAATACACTGTACTTGATGGGAACAGAAACGAGGCCTATTTGCACTGTGTGTGGCAATGGGAGGGCAATAATGACTTTCCTTACCAGAAAACAACTCTTGCTCGTAGGACCAAAAACTGCATGTGATTCAACTCCATTTAGGACTGGGAAACAAATGCTAGCTCGCCTTACAAGAAACACACTCTGCTTTTGAGAAAAGAGCACTCTTCTACTCTACTGGGTTTCCTATAGGGCCAGAACAGTGAGCATGCTCAGAACAAAAGAACTGTGCTTCCTACACACACGGCCATATCTAGTTCAATTCTGCTTTGGAAACTGACAAAAACAGTAGATCCTCTTCAGTTCCAAACACTGTACTTGCTGCTAACAGACGCCAGTGCTATTTGCCCTGTGTATGACAATGGAAGCGCAATAGTGACTCTTCATACGAGAAAACAACTCTTGCTCGTAGGACCAGAAACTACATGTGATTCAAATCCATTTAGGACTGGGAAACAAACGCTAGCTCGCCTTACAAGAAACACACTCTGCTTTTGAGAAAAGAGCACTCTTCTACTCTACTGTGTTTCCTATGGGTTCGAACAGTGAGCTTGCTCAGTACAAAAGCACTGTGCTTCCTACACACATGGCCATATCTAGTTCAATTCTGCTTAGGAAACTGACAAGAACAGTAGATCCTCTTCAGTCCAATACACTGTACAAGCTGGGAACAGACGCGAGTGCTATTTGCCCTGTGTATGGCAATGGAAGCGCAATAGTGACTCTTCTTACCAGAAAACAACTCTTGCTCGTAGGACCAGAAACTGCATGTGATTCCACTCCATTTAGGACTGGGAAACAAATACTAGCTCGTCTTACAAGAAACACACTCTGCTTTTGCGAAAAGAGCACTCTTCTACTCTACTGTGTTTCCTATGGGGTCCGAAAAGTGAGCTTGCTCAGAACAAAAGAACTGTACTTCCTACACACACGGCCATATCTAGTTCAATCCTGCTAGGGAACCTGAAGAACAGTAGATCCTCTTCAGTCCAATACACTGTACTTGCTGGGAACAGACGCCAGGGCTATTTGTCCTGTGTATGGCAATGGCAGCGCAATAGTGACTCTTCTTTCCATAAAACAACTCTTGCTCGTAGGACCAGAAACTGCATGTGATTCAACTCCATTTAGGACTGGGAAACAAACGCAAGCTTGCCTTACAAGGAACACACTCTGCTTTTGAGAAAAGAGCACTCTTCTACTCTACTGTGTTTCCTATAGGGACAGAACAGTGAGCTTGCTCAGTACAAAAGCACTGTGCTTCCTACACACAAGGCCATATCTAGTTCAATTCTGCTTAGGAAACTGACAAGAACAGTAGTTCCTCTTCAGTCCAATACACTGTACAGGCTGGGAACAGACGCCAGTGATATTTGCCCTGTGTATGACAATGGGAGCGCAATAGTGACTCTTCTTACCAGAAAACAACTCTTTCTCATAGGACCAGAAACTGCATGTGATTTAACTCCATTTAGGACTGAGAAACAAACACTAGCTCGCCTTACAAGAAACACACTCTACTTTTGAGAAAAGAGCACTCTTTTACTCTACTGTGTTTCCTATGAGGTCCGAACAGTGAGCTTGCTCAGAACAAAAGAACTGTGCTTCCTACACACATGGGCCATATCTAGTGCAACTCTGCTTAGGAAACTGACAAGAACAGTAGCTCCTCTTCAGTCCAATACACTGTACTTGATGGGAACAGAAACGAGGCCTATTTGCACTGTGTGTGGCAATGGGAGGGCAATAATGACTTTCCTTACCAGAAAACAACTCTTGCTCGTAGGACCAAAAACTGCATGTGATTCAACTCCATTTAGGACTGGGAAACAAATGCTAGCTCGCCTTACAAGAAACACACTCTGCTTTTGAGAAAAGAGCACTCTTCTACTCTACTGGGTTTCCTATAGGGCCAGAACAGTGAGCATGCTCAGAACAAAAGAACTGTGCTTCCTACACACACGGCCATATCTAGTTCAATTCTGCTTAGGAAACTGACAAAAACAGTAGATCCTCTACAGTTCCAAACACTGTACTTGCTGGGAACAGACGCCAGTGCTATTTGCCCTGTGTATGACAATGGAAGCGCAATAGTGACTCTTCATACGAGAAAACAACTCTTGCTCGTAGGACCAGAAACTACATGTGATTCAAATCCATTTAGGACTGGGAAACAAACGCTAGCTCGCCTTACAAGAAACACACTCTGCTTTTGAGAAAAGAGCACTCTTCTACTCTACTGTGTTTCCTATGGGTTCGAACAGTGAGCTTGCTCAGTACAAAAGCACTGTGCTTCCTACACACATGGCCATATCTAGTTCAATTCTGCTTAGGAAACTGACAAGAACAGTAGATCCTCTTCAGTCCAATACACTGTACAAGCTGGGAACAGACGCGAGTGCTATTTGCCCTGTGTATGGCAATGGAAGCGCAATAGTGACTCTTCTTACCAGAAAACAACTCTTGCTCGTAGGACCAGAAACTGCATGTGATTCAACTCCATTTAGGACTGGGAAACAAATACTAGCTCGTCTTACAAGAAACACACTCTGCTTTTGCGAAAAGAGCACTCTTCTACTCTACTGTGTTTCCTATGGGGTCCGAAAAGTGAGCTTGCTCAGAACAAAAGAACTGTACTTCCTACACACACAGCCATATCTAGTTCAATCCTGCTTAGGAACCTGAAGAACAGTAGATCCTCTTCAGTCCAATACACTGTACTTGCTGGGAACAGACGCCAGGGCTATTTGTCCTGTGTATGGCAATGGCAGCGCAATAGTGACTCTTCTTTCCATAAAACAACTCTTGCTCGTAGGACCAGAAACTGCATGTGATTCACCTCCATTTAGGACTGGGAAACAAATGCTAGCTCGCCTTAAAAGAAACACACTCTGCTTTAGAGAAAAGAGCACTCTTCTACTCTACTGTGTTTCCTATATGGCCAGAACAGTGAGCTTGCTCAGAACAAAAGAACTGTGCTTCCTACACACGGGCCAGATCTAGTTCAACTCTGCTTAGGAAACTGACAAGAACAGTAGCTCCTATTCAGTCCAATACACTGTACTTGCTGGGAATAGTCACGAGTGCTATTTGCACTGTTTATGGCATTTGGAGCGCAATAGTGACTCTTCTTACCAGAAAACAACTCTTGCTCGTAGGATCAAAAACTACATGTGATTCAACTCCATTTAGGACTGGGAAACAAACGCTAGCTCGGCTTACAAGAAACACACTCTGCTTTTGAGAAAAGAGCACTCTTCTACTCTACTGTGTTTCCTATGGGTTCGAACAGTGAGCTTGCTCAGTACAAAAGCACTGTGCTTCCTACACACATGGCCATATCTAGTTCAACTCTGCTTAGGAACCTGACAAGAACAGTAGATCCTCTTTAGTCCAATACACTGTACAAGCTGGGAACAGACGCCAGTGCTATTTGCCCTGTGTATGGCAATGGAAGCGCAATAGTGACTCTTCTTACCAGAAAACAACTCTTGCTCGTAGTACCAGAAACTGCATGTGATTCAACTCCATTTAGGACTGGGAAACAAATGCTAGCTCGCCTTACAAGAAACACACTCTGCTTTTGAGAAAAGGGCACTCTTCTACTCTACTGTGTTTCCTATGGGTTCGAACAGTGAGCTTGCTCAGAATAAAAGAACTGTGCTTCCTACACACACGGCCATATCTAGTTCAATTCTGCTTAGGAACCTGACAAGAACAGTAGATCCTCTTCAGTCCAATACACTGTATTTGCTGCGAAGAGAGGCCAGTGGTATTTGTCCTGTGTATGGCAATGGCAGCACAATAGTGACTCTTCTTACCAGAAAACAACTCTTGCTCGTAGTACCATAAACTGCATGGGATTCAACTCCATTTAGGACTGCGAAACAAACGCTAGCTCGCCTTACAAGAAACACTCTCTGCTTTAGAGAAAAGAGCACTCTTCTACTCTACTGTGTATCCTATGGGGTCCAAACAGTGAGCTTGCTCAGAACAAAAGAACTCTGCTTCCTACACACGGATCATATCTAGTTCAACTCTGCTTAGGAAACTGACAAGAACAGTAGCACCTATTCAGTCCAATACACTGTAATTGCTGGGAACAGACGCGAGTGCTATTTGCACTGTGTATGGCAATGGGAGCGTAATGTGACTTTTCTTACCAGAAAAAAACTCTTGTTCATAGGACCAAAAACTGCATGTGATTCAACTCCATTTAGGACTAGGAAACAAACGCTAGCTCTCCTTACAAGAAACACACTCTGCTTTTGAGAAAAGAGTACTATTCTTCTCTACTGTGTTTCCTATAGTGCCAGAACAGTGATCTTGCTCAGAACATAAGAACTGTGCTTCCTACACACACGGGCCATATCTAGTTCAACTCTGCTTAGGAAACTGACAAGAACAGTAGCTCCTCTTCAGTCCAATACACTGTACATGCTGGGAACAGACGCCAGTGTTATTTGCCCTGTGTATGACAATGGGAGCACAATAGTGACTCTTCTTACCAGAAAACAACTCTTGCTCGTAGGACCAGAAACTGCATGGGATTCAACTCCATTTCAGACTGGGAAACAAATGCTAGCTCGCCTTAAAAGAAACACACTCTGCTTTGGAGAAAAGAGCACTCTTCTACTCTACTGTGTTTCCATTGGGGTCCGAACAGTGAGCTTGCTCAGAACAAAAGAACTGTGCTTCCTACACACACGGGCCATATCTAGTTCAACTCTGCTTAGGAAACTGACAAGAACAGTAGCTCCTCTTCAGTCCAATACACTGTACTTGCTGGGAACAGACGCGAGTGCTATTTGCACTGTATATGTCAATTGGAGCGCAATAGTGACTCTTCTTACCAGAAAACAACTCTTGCTCGTAGGACCAGAAACTGCATGTGATTCAACTCCATGTAGGACTGTGAAACAAACGCTAGCTCGCCTTACAAGAAACACACTCTGCTTTTGAGAAAAGAGCACTCTTCTACTCTACTGGGTTTCCTTTTGGGTCCAAACAGTGAGCTTGCTCAGAACAAAAGAACTGTGCTTCCTACACACACGGGCCATATCTAGTTCAACTCTGCTTAGGAAACTGACAAGAATAGTAGATCCTCTTCAGTACCATACACTGTCCAGCTGGGAACAGACGCCAGTGCTTTTTGCCCTTTTTATGACAATGGGAGTGCAATAGTGACGCTTCTTACCAGAAGACAACTCTTGCTCGTAGGACCAGAAACTGCATGTCATTCAACTCCATTTAGGACTGGGAAACAAACGCTAGCTCACCTTACAGGAAACACTCTCTGCTTTTGAGAAAAGAGGACTCTTCTACTCTACTCTGTTTCCTTTAGGGCCAGAATAGTGAGCTTGCTCAGAACAAAAGAACTGTGCTTCCTGCACACACGGGCTATATCTAGTTCAACTCTGCTTAGGAAACCTACAAGAACAGTAGCTCCTCTTCATTCCAATACACTGTACTTGCTGGGAACAGACGCCAGTGCTATTTGCCCTGTGTATGACAATGGGAGCTCAATAGTTACTCTTCTTACCAAAAAAAATCTCTTGCACGTAGGATCAGAAACTGCATGTGATTCAACTCCATTTAGGACTGGGAAACAAACGCAAGCTTGCCTTACAAGGAACACACTCTGCTTTTGAGAAAAGAGCACTCTTCTACTCTACTGTGTTTCCTATAGGGACAGAACAGTGAGCTTGCTCAGTACAAAAGCACTGTACTTCCTACACACAAGGCCATATCTAGTTCAATTCTGCTTAGGAAACTGACAAGAACAGTAGTTCCTCTTCAGTCCAATACACTGTACAGGCTGGGAACAGACGCCAGTGTTATTTGCCCTGTGTATGACAATGGGAGCGCAATAGTGACTCTTCTTACCAGAAAACAACTCTTTCTCATAGGACCAGAAACTGCATGTGTTTTAACTCAATTTAGGACTGAGAAACAAACACTAGCTCGCCTTACAAGAAACACACTCTACTTTTGAGAAAAGAGCACTCTTTTACTCTACTGTGTTTCCTATGAGGTCCGAACAGTGAGCTTGCTCAGAACAAAAGAACTGTGCTTCCTACACACATGGGCCATATCTAGTTCAACTCTGCTTAGGAAACTGACAAGAACAGTAGCTCCTCTTCAGTCCAATACACTGTACTTGCTGGGAACAGACGCGAGTGCTATTTGCACTGTGTGTGGCAATGGGAGGGCAATAGTGACTTTCCTTACCAGAAAACAACTCTTGCTCATAGGACCAAAAACTGCATGAGATTCAACTCCATTTAGGACTGGGAAACAAATGCTAGCTCGCCTTACAAGAAACACACTCTGCTTTTGAGAAAAGAGCACTCTTCTACTCTACTGGGTTTCCTATAGCGCCAGAACAGTGAGCATGCTCAGAACAAAAGAACTGTGCTTCCTACACACACGGCCATATCTAGTTCAATTCTGCTTAGGAAACTGACAAGAACAGCAGATCCTCTTCAGTTCCATACACTGTACTTGCTGGGAACAGACGCCAGTGCTATTTGCCCTGTGTATGACAATGGGAGCGCAATAGTGACTCTTCTTACCAGAAAACAACTCTTGCTCGTAGGGTCAGAAACTACATGTGATTCAACTCCATTTAGGACTGGGAAACAAACGCTAGCTCGGCTTACAAGAAACACACTCTGCTTTTGAGAAAAGAGCACTCTTCTACTCTACTGTGTTTCCTATGGGTTCGAACAGTGAGCTTGCTCAGTACAAAAGCACTGTGCTTCCTACACACATGGCCATATCTAGTTCAACTCTGCTTAGGAACCTGACAAGAACAGTAGATCCTCTTTAGTCCAATACACTGTACAAGCTGGGAACAGACGCCAGTGCTATTTGCCCTGTGTATGGCAATGGAAGCGCAATAGTGACTCTTCTTACCAGAAAACAACTCTTGCTCGTAGGACCAGAAACTGCATGTGATTCAACTCCATTTAGGACTGGGAAACAAATGCTAGCTCGCCTTACAAGAAACACACTCTGCTTTTGAGAAAAGGGCACTCTTCTACTCTACTGTGTTTCCTATGGGTTCGAACAGTGAGCTTGCTCAGAATAAAAGAACTGTGCTTCCTACACACACGGCCATATCTAGTTCAATTCTGCTTAGGAACCTGACAAGAACAGTAGATCCTCTTCAGTCCAATACACTGTATTTGCTGCGAAGAGAGGCCAGTGGTATTTGTCCTGTGTATGGCAATGGCAGCACAATAGTGACTCTTCTTACCACAAAACAACTCTTGCTCGTAGTACCATAAACTGCATGGGATTCAACTCCATTTAGGACTGCGAAACAAACGCTAGCTCGCCTTACAAGAAACACTCTCTGCTTTAGAGAAAAGAGCACTCTTCTACTCTACTGTGTATCCTATGGGGTCCAAACAGTGAGCTTGCTCAGAACAAAAGAACTCTGCTTCCTACACACGGATCATATCTAGTTCAACTCTGCTTAGGAAACTGACAAGAACAGTAGCACCTATTCAGTCCAATACACTGTAATTGCTGGGAACAGACGCGAGTGCTATTTGCACTGTGTATGGCAATGGGAGCGTAATGTGACTTTTCTTACCAGAAAAAAACTCTTGTTCATAGGACCAAAAACTGCATGTGATTCAACTCCATTTAGGACTAGGAAACAAACGCTAGCTCTCCTTACAAGAAACACACTCTGCTTTTGAGAAAAGAGTACTATTCTTCTCTACTGTGTTTCCTATAGTGCCAGAACAGTGATCTTGCTCAGAACATAAGAACTGTGCTTCCTACACACACGGGCCATATCTAGTTCAACTCTGCTTAGGAAACTGACAAGAACAGTAGCTCCTCTTCAGTCCAATACACTGTACATGCTGGGAACAGACGCCAGTGTTATTTGCCCTGTGTATGACAATGGGAGCACAATAGTGACTCTTCTTACCAGAAAACAACTCTTGCTCGTAGGACCAGAAACTGCATGGGATTCAACTCCATTTCAGACTGGGAAACAAATGCTAGCTCGCCTTAAAAGAAACACACTCTGCTTTGGAGAAAAGAGCACTCTTCTACTCTACTGTGTTTCCATTGGGGTCCGAACAGTGAGCTTGCTCAGAACAAAAGAACTGTGCTTCCTACACACACGGGCCATATCTAGTTCAACTCTGCTTAGGAAACTGACAAGAACAGTAGCTCCTCTTCAGTCCAATACACTGTACTTGCTGGGAACAGACGCGAGTGCTATTTGCACTGTATATGTCAATTGGAGCGCAATAGTGACTCTTCTTACCAGAAAACAACTCTTGCTCGTAGGACCAGAAACTGCATGTGATTCAACTCCATGTAGGACTGTGAAACAAACGCTAGCTCGCCTTACAAGAAACACACTCTGCTTTTGAGAAAAGAGCACTCTTCTACTCTACTGGGTTTCCTTTTGGGTCCAAACAGTGAGCTTGCTCAGAACAAAAGAACTGTGCTTCCTACACACACGGGCCATATCTAGTTCAACTCTGCTTAGGAAACTGACAAGAATAGTAGATCCTCTTCAGTACCATACACTGTCCAGCTGGGAACAGACGCCAGTGCTTTTTGCCCTTTTTATGACAATGGGAGTGCAATAGTGACGCTTCTTACCAGAAGACAACTCTTGCTCGTAGGACCAGAAACTGCATGTCATTCAACTCCATTTAGGACTGGGAAACAAACGCTAGCTCACCTTACAAGAAACACTCTCTGCTTTTGAGAAAAGAGGACTCTTCTACTCTACTCTGTTTCCTTTAGGGCCAGAATAGTGAGCTTGCTCAGAACAAAAGAACTGTGCTTCCTGCACACACGGGCTATATCTAGTTCAACTCTGCTTAGGAAACCTACAAGAACAGTAGCTCCTCTTCATTCCAATACACTGTACTTGCTGGGAACAGACGCCAGTGCTATTTGCCCTGTGTATGACAATGGGAGCTCAATAGTTACTCTTCTTACCAAAAAAAATCTCTTGCACGTAGGATCAGAAACTGCATGTGATTCAACTCCATTTAGGACTGGGAAACAAACGCAAGCTTGCCTTACAAGGAACACACTCTGCTTTTGAGAAAAGAGCACTCTTCTACTCTACTGTGTTTCCTATAGGGACAGAACAGTGAGCTTGCTCAGTACAAAAGCACTGTGCTTCCTACACACAAGGCCATATCTAGTTCAATTCTGCTTAGGAAACTGACAAGAACAGTAGTTCCTCTTCAGTCCAATACACTGTACAGGCTGGGAACAGACGCCAGTGATATTTGCCCTGTGTATGACAATGGGAGCGCAATAGTGACTCTTCTTACCAGAAAACAACTCTTTCTCATAGGACCAGAAACTGCATGTGTTTTAACTCAATTTAGGACTGAGAAACAAACACTAGCTCGCCTTACAAGAAACACACTCTACTTTTGAGAAAAGAGCACTCTTTTACTCTACTGTGTTTCCTATGAGGTCCGAACAGTGAGCTTGCTCAGAACAAAAGAACTGTGCTTCCTACACACATGGGCCATATCTAGTTCAACTCTGCTTAGGAAACTGACAAGAACAGTAGCTCCTCTTCAGTCCAATACACTGTACTTGATGGGAACAGACGCGAGTGCTATTTGCACTGTGTGTGGCAATGGGAGGGCAATAGTGACTTTCCTTACCAGAAAACAACTCTTGCTCATAGGACCAAAAACTGCATGAGATTCAACTCCATTTAGGACTGGGAAACAAATGCTAGCTCGCCTTACAAGAAACACACTCTGCTTTTGAGAAAAGAGCACTCTTCTACTCTACTGGGTTTCCTATAGCGCCAGAACAGTGAGCATGCTCAGAACAAAAGAACTGTGCTTCCTACACACACGGCCATATCTAGTTCAATTCTGCTTAGGAAACTGACAAGAACAGCAGATCCTCTTCAGTTCCATACACTGTACTTGCTGGGAACAGACGCCAGTGCTATTTGCCCTGTGTATGACAATGGGAGCGCAATAGTGACTCTTCTTACCAGAAAACAACTCTTGCTCGTAGGATCAGAAACTACATGTGATTCAACTCCATTTAGGACTGGGAAACAAACGCTAGCTCGGCTTACAAGAAACACACTCTGCTTTTGAGAAAAGAGCACTCTTCTACTCTACTGTGTTTCCTATGGGTTCGAACAGTGAGCTTGCTCAGTACAAAAGCACTGTGCTTCCTACACACATGGCCATATCTAGTTCAACTCTGCTTAGGAACCTGACAAGAACAGTAGATCCTCTTTAGTCCAATACACTGTACAAGCTGGGAACAGACGCCAGTGCTATTTGCCCTGTGTATGGCAATGGAAGCGCAATAGTGACTCTTCTTACCAGAAAACAACTCTTGCTCGTAGGACCAGAAACTGCATGTGATTCAACTCCATTTAGGACTGGGAAACAAATGCTAGCTCGCCTTACAAGAAACACACTCTGCTTTTGAGAAAAGGGCACTCTTCTACTCTACTGTGTTTCCTATGGGTTCGAACAGTGAGCTTGCTCAGAATAAAAGAACTGTGCTTCCTACACACACGGCCATATCTAGTTCAATTCTGCTTAGGAACCTGACAAGAACAGTAGATCCTCTTCAGTCCAATACACTGTATTTGCTGCGAAGAGAGGCCAGTGGTATTTGTCCTGTGTATGGCAATGGCAGCACAATAGTGACTCTTCTTACCAGAAAACAACTCTTGCTCGTAGTACCATAAACTGCATGGGATTCAACTCCATTTAGGACTGCGAAACAAACGCTAGCTCGCCTTACAAGAAACACTCTCTGCTTTAGAGAAAAGAGCACTCTTCTACTCTACTGTGTATCCTATGGGGTCCAAACAGTGAGCTTGCTCAGAACAAAAGAACTCTGCTTCCTACACACGGATCATATCTAGTTCAACTCTGCTTAGGAAACTGACAAGAACAGTAGCACCTATTCAGTCCAATACACTGTAATTGCTGGGAACAGACGCGAGTGCTATTTGCACTGTGTATGGCAATGGGAGCGTAATGTGACTTTTCTTACCAGAAAAAAACTCTTGTTCATAGGACCAAAAACTGCATGTGATTCAACTCCATTTAGGACTAGGAAACAAACGCTAGCTCTCCTTACAAGAAACACACTCTGCTTTTGAGAAAAGAGTACTATTCTTCTCTACTGTGTTTCCTATAGTGCCAGAACAGTGATCTTGCTCAGAACATAAGAACTGTGCTTCCTACACACACGGGCCATATCTAGTTCAACTCTGCTTAGGAAACTGACAAGAACAGTAGCTCCTCTTCAGTCCAATACACTGTACATGCTGGGAACAGACGCCAGTGTTATTTGCCCTGTGTATGACAATGGGAGCACAATAGTGACTCTTCTTACCAGAAAACAACTCTTGCTCGTAGGACCAGAAACTGCATGGGATTCAACTCCATTTCAGACTGGGAAACAAATGCTAGCTCGCCTTAAAAGAAACACACTCTGCTTTGGAGAAAAGAGCACTCTTCTACTCTACTGTGTTTCCATTGGGGTCCGAACAGTGAGCTTGCTCAGAACAAAAGAACTGTGCTTCTTACACACACGGGCCATATCTAGTTCAACTCTGCTTAGGAAACTGACAAGAACAGTAGCTCCTCTTCAGTCCAATACACTGTACTTGCTGGGAACAGACGCGAGTGCTATTTGCACTGTATATGTCAATTGGAGCGCAATAGTGACTCTTCTTACCAGAAAACAACTCTTGCTCGTAGGACCAGAAACTGCATGTGATTCAACTCCATGTAGGACTGTGAAACAAACGCTAGCTCGCCTTACAAGAAACACACTCTGCTTTTGAGAAAAGAGCACTCTTCTACTCTACTGGGTTTCCTTTTGGGTCCAAACAGTGAGCTTGCTCAGAACAAAAGAACTGTGCTTCCTACACACACGGGCCATATCTAGTTCAACTCTGCTTAGGAAACTGACAAGAATAGTAGATCCTCTTCAGTACCATACACTGTCCAGCTGGGAACAGACGCCAGTGCTTTTTGCCCTTTTTATGACAATGGGAGTGCAATAGTGACGCTTCTTACCAGAAGACAACTCTTGCTCGTAGGACCAGAAACTGCATGTCATTCAACTCCATTTAGGACTGGGAAACAAACGCTAGCTCACCTTACAAGAAACACTCTCTGCTTTTGAGAAAAGAGGACTCTTCTACTCTACTCTGTTTCCTTTAGGGCCAGAATAGTGAGCTTGCTCAGAACAAAAGAACTGTGCTTCCTGCACACACGGGCTATATCTAGTTCAACTCTGCTTAGGAAACCTACAAGAACAGTAGCTCCTCTTCATTCCAATACACTGTACTTGCTGGGAACAGACGCCAGTGCTATTTGCCCTGTGTATGACAATGGGAGCTCAATAGTTACTCTTCTTACCAAAAAAAATCTCTTGCACGTAGGATCAGAAACTGCATGTGATTCAACTCCATTTAGGACTGGGAAACAAACGCAAGCTTGCCTTACAAGGAACACACTCTGCTTTTGAGAAAAGAGCACTCTTCTACTCTACTGTGTTTCCTATAGGGACAGAACAGTGAGCTTGCTCAGTACAAAAGCACTGTGCTTCCTACACACAAGGCCATATCTAGTTCAATTCTGCTTAGGAAACTGACAAGAACAGTAGTTCCTCTTCAGATGGCTACACTGTACAGGCTGGGAACAGACGCCAGTGATATTTGCCCTGTGTATGACAATGGGAGCGCAATAGTGACTCTTCTTACCAGAAAACAACTCTTTCTCATAGGACCAGAAACTGCATGTGTTTTAACTCAATTTAGGACTGAGAAACAAACACTAGCTCGCCTTAAAAGAAACACACTCTACTTTTGAGAAAAGAGCACTCTTTTACTCTACTGTGTTTCCTATGAGGTCCGAACAGTGAGCTTGCTCAGAACAAAAGAACTGTGCTTCCTACACACATGGGCCATATCTAGTTCAACTCTGCTTAGGAAACTGACAAGAACAGTAGCTCCTCTTCAGTCCAATACACTGTACTTGATGGGAACAGACGCGAGTGCTATTTGCACTGTGTGTGGCAATGGGAGGGCAATAGTGACTTTCCTTACCAGAAAACAACTCTTGCTCATAGGACCAAAAACTGCATGAGATTCAACTCCATTTAGGACTGGGAAACAAATGCTAGCTCGCCTTACAAGAAACACACTCTGCTTTTGAGAAAAGAGCACTCTTCTACTCTACTGGGTTTCCTATAGCGCCAGAACAGTGAGCATGCTCAGAACAAAAGAACTGTGCTTCCTACACACACGGCCATATCTAGTTCAATTCTGCTTAGGAAACTGACAAGAACAGCAGATCCTCTTCAGTTCCATACACTGTACTTGCTGGGAACAGACGCCAGTGCTATTTGCCCTGTGTATGACAATGGGAGCGCAATAGTGACTCTTCTTACCAGAAAACAACTCTTGCTCGTAGGATCAGAAACTACATGTGATTCAACTCCATTTAGGACTGGGAAACAAACGCTAGATCGGCTTACAAGAAACACACTCTGCTTTTGAGAAAAGAGCACTCTTCTACTCTACTGTGTTTCCTATGGGTTCGAACAGTGAGCTTGCTCAGTACAAAAGCACTGTGCTTCCTACACACATGGCCATATCTAGTTCAACTCTGCTTAGGAACCTGACAAGAACAGTAGATCCTCTTTAGTCCAATACACTGTACAAGCTGGGAACAGACGCCAGTGCTATTTGCCCTGTGTATGGCAATGGAAGCGCAATAGTGACTCTTCTTACCAGAAAACAACTCTTGCTCGTAGGACCAGAAACTGCATGTGATTCAACTCCATTTAGGACTGGGAAACAAATGCTAGCTCGCCTTACAAGAAACACACTCTGCTTTTGAGAAAAGGGCACTCTTCTACTCTACTGTGTTTCCTATGGGTTCGAACAGTGAGCTTGCTCAGAATAAAAGAACTGTGCTTCCTACACACACGGCCATATCTAGTTCAATTCTGCTTAGGAACCTGACAAGAACAGTAGATCCTCTTCAGTCCAATACACTGTATTTGCTGCGAAGAGAGGCCAGTGGTATTTGTCCTGTGTATGGCAATGGCAGCACAATAGTGACTCTTCTTACCAGAAAACAACTCTTGCTCGTAGTACCATAAACTGCATGGGATTCAACTCCATTTAGGACTGCGAAACAAACGCTAGCTCGCCTTACAAGAAACACTCTCTGCTTTAGAGAAAAGAGCACTCTTCTACTCTACTGTGTATCCTATGGGGTCCAAACAGTGAGCTTGCTCAGAACAAAAGAACTCTGCTTCCTACACACGGATCATATCTAGTTCAACTCTGCTTAGGAAACTGACAAGAACAGTAGCACCTATTCAGTCCAATACACTGTAATTGCTGGGAACAGACGCGAGTGCTATTTGCACTGTGTATGGCAATGGGAGCGTAATGTGACTTTTCTTACCAGAAAAAAACTCTTGTTCATAGGACCAAAAACTGCATGTGATTCAACTCCATTTAGGACTAGGAAACAAACGCTAGCTCTCCTTACAAGAAACACACTCTGCTTTTGAGAAAAGAGTACTATTCTTCTCTACTGTGTTTCCTATAGTGCCAGAACAGTGATCTTGCTCAGAACATAAGAACTGTGCTTCCTACACACACGGGCCATATCTAGTTCAACTCTGCTTAGGAAACTGACAAGAACAGTAGCTCCTCTTCAGTCCAATACACTGTACATGCTGGGAACAGACGCCAGTGTTATTTGCCCTGTGTATGACAATGGGAGCACAATAGTGACTCTTCTTACCAGAAAACAACTCTTGCTCGTAGGACCAGAAACTGCATACGATTCAACTCCATTTCAGACTGGGAAACAAATGCTAGCTCGCCTTAAAAGAAACACACTCTGCTTTGGAGAAAAGAGCACTCTTCTACTCTACTGTGTTTCCATTGGGGTCCGAACAGTGAGCTTGCTCAGAACAAAAGAACTGTGCTTCCTACACACACGGGCCATATCTAGTTCAACTCTGCTTAGGAAACTGACAAGAACAGTAGCTCCTCTTCAGTCCAATACACTGTACTTGCTGGGAACAGACGCGAGTGCTATTTGCACTGTATATGTCAATTGGAGCGCAATAGTGACTCTTCTTACCAGAAAACAACTCTTGCTCGTAGGACCAGAAACTGCATGTGATTCAACTCCATGTAGGACTGTGAAACAAACGCTAGCTCGCCTTACAAGAAACACACTCTGCTTTTGAGAAAAGAGCACTCTTCTACTCTACTGGGTTTCCTTTTGGGTCCAAACAGTGAGCTTGCTCAGAACAAAAGAACTGTGCTTCCTACACACACGGGCCATATCTAGTTCAACTCTGCTTAGGAAACTGACAAGAATAGTAGATCCTCTTCAGTACCATACACTGTCCAGCTGGGAACAGACGCCAGTGCTTTTTGCCCTTTTTATGACAATGGGAGTGCAATAGTGACGCTTCTTACCAGAAGACAACTCTTGCTCGTAGGACCAGAAACTGCATGTCATTCAACTCCATTTAGGACTGGGAAACAAACGCTAGCTCACCTTACAAGAAACACTCTCTGCTTTTGAGAAAAGAGGACTCTTCTACTCTACTCTGTTTCCTTTAGGGCCAGAATAGTGAGCTTGCTCAGAACAAAAGAACTGTGCTTCCTGCACACACGGGCTATATCTAGTTCAACTCTGCTTAGGAAACCTACAAGAACAGTAGCTCCTCTTCATTCCAATACACTGTACTTGCTGGGAACAGACGCCAGGGCTATTTGTCCTGTGTATGGCAATGGCAGCGCAATAGTGACTCTTCTTTCCATAAAACAACTCTTGCTCGTAGGACCAGAAACTGCATGTGATTCAACTCCATTTAGGACTGGGAAACAAACGCAAGCTTGCCTTACAAGGAACACACTCTGCTTTTGAGAAAAGAGCACTCTTCTACTCTACTGTGTTTCCTATAGGGACAGAACAGTGAGCTTGCTCAGTACAAAAGCACTGTGCTTCCTACACACAAGGCCATATCTAGTTCAATTCTGCTTAGGAAACTGACAAGAACAGTAGTTCCTCTTCAGTCCAATACACTGTACAGGCTGGGAACAGACGCCAGTGATATTTGCCCTGTGTATGACAATGGGAGCGCAATAGTGACTCTTCTTACCAGAAAACAACTCTTTCTCATAGGACCAGAAACTGCATGTGATTTAACTCCATTTAGGACTGAGAAACAAACACTAGCTCGCCTTACAAGAAACACACTCTACTTTTGAGAAAAGAGCACTCTTTTACTCTACTTTTTTTCCTATGAGGTCCGAACAGTGAGCTTGCTCAGAACAAAAGAACTGTGCTTCCTACACACATGGGCCATATCTAGTGCAACTCTGCTTAGGAAACTGACAAGAACAGTAGCTCCTCTTCAGTCCAATACACTGTACTTGATGGGAACAGAAACGAGGCCTATTTGCACTGTGTGTGGCAATGGGAGGGCAATAATGACTTTCCTTACCAGAAAACAACTCTTGCTCGTAGGACCAAAAACTGCATGTGATTCAACTCCATTTAGGACTGGGAAACAAATGCTAGCTCGCCTTACAAGAAACACACTCTGCTTTTGAGAAAAGAGCACTCTTCTACTCTACTGGGTTTCCTATAGGGCCAGAACAGTGAGCATGCTCAGAACAAAAGAACTGTGCTTCCTACACACACGGCCATATCTAGTTCAATTCTGCTTTGGAAACTGACAAAAACAGTAGATCCTCTTCAGTTCCAAACACTGTACTTGCTGGGAACAGACGCCAGTGCTATTTGCCCTGTGTATGACAATGGAAGCGCAATAGTGACTCTTCATACGAGAAAACAACTCTTGCTCATAGGACCAGAAACTACATGTGATTCAAATCCATTTAGGACTGGGAAACAAACGCTAGCTCGCCTTACAAGAAACACACTCTGCTTTTGAGAAAAGAGCACTCTTCTACTCTACTGTGTTTCCTATGGGTTCGAACAGTGAGCTTGCTCAGTACAAAAGCACTGTGCTTCCTACACACATGGCCATATCTAGTTCAATTCTGCTTAGGAAACTGACAAGAACAGTAGATCCTCTTCAGTCCAATACACTGTACAAGCTGGGAACAGACGCGAGTGCTATTTGCCCTGTGTATGGCAATGGAAGCGCAATAGTGACTCTTCTTACCAGAAAACAACTCTTGCTCGTAGGACCAGAAACTGCATGTGATTCCACTCCATTTAGGACTGGGAAACAAATACTAGCTCGTCTTACAAGAAACACACTCTGCTTTTGCGAAAAGAGCACTCTTCTACTCTACTGTGTTTCCTATGGGGTCCGAAAAGTGAGCTTGCTCAGAACAAAAGAACTGTACTTCCTACACACACGGCCATATCTAGTTCAATCCTGCTTAGGAACCTGAAGAACAGTAGATCCTCTTCAGTCCAATAACCTGTACTTGCTGGGAACAGACGCCAGGGCTATTTGTCCTGTGTATGGCAATGGCAGCGCAATAGTGACTCTTCTTTCCATAAAACAACTCTTGCTCGTAGGACCAGAAACTGCATGTGATTCACCTCCATTTAGGACTGGGAAACAAATGCTAGCTCGCCTTAAAAGAAACACACTCTGCTTTAGAGAAAAGAGCACTCTTCTACTCTACTGTGTTTCCTATATGGCCAGAACAGTGAGCTTGCTCAGAACAAAAGAACTGTGCTTCCTACACACGGGCCAGATCTAGTTCAACTCTGCTTAGGAAACTGACAAGAACAGTAGCTCCTATTCAGTCCAATACACTGTACTTGCTGGGAATAGTCACGAGTGCTATTTGCACTGTTTATGGCATTTGGAGCGCAATAGTGACTCTTCTTACCACAAAACAACTCTTGCTCGTAGGATCAAAAACTGCCTGTGACTCAACTCCATTTAAGATTGGGAAACAAAGGCGAGCTCGCCTTACAAGAAACACACTCTGCTATAGAGAAAAGAGCACTCTTCTACTCTACTCTGTTTCTTATGGGGTCCAAACAGTGAGCTTGCTCAGAACATAAGAACTGTGCTTCCTACACACACGGGCCATATCTAGTTCAACTCTGCTTAGAAACCTGACAAGAACAGTAGCTCCTCTTCAGTCCGATACACTGTACTTGCTGGGAACAGACGTGAGTGCTATTTGCACTGTGTATGGCAATGGGAGTGCAATAGTGACTTTCCTTACCAGAAAACAACTCTTGCTCGTAGGACCAGAAACTGCATGTGATTCAACTCCATTTTGGACTGGGAAACAAACGCAAGCTTGCCTTACAAGGAACACACTCTGCTTTTGAGAAAAGAGCACTCTTCTACTCTACTGTGTTTCCTATAGGGACAGAACAGTGAGCTTGCTCAGTACAAAAGCACTGTGCTTCCTACACACAAGGCCATATCTAGTTCAATTCTGCTTAGGAAACTGACAAGAACAGTAGTTCCTCTTCAGTCCAATACACTGTACAGGCTGGGAACAGACGCCAGTGATATTTGCCCTGTGTATGACAATGGGAGCGCAATAGTGACTCTTCTTACCAGAAAACAACTCTTTCTCATAGGACCAGAAACTGCATGTGTTTTAACTCCATTTAGGACTGAGAAACAAACATTAGCTCGCCTTACAAGAAACACACTCTACTTTTGAGAAAAGAGCACTCTTTTACTCTACTGTGTTTCCTATGAGGTCCGAACAGTGAGCTTGCTCAGAACAAAAGAACTGTGCTTCCTACACACATGGGCCATATCTAGTTCAACTCTGCTTAGGAAACTGACAAGAACAGTAGCTCCTCTTCAGTCCAATACACTGTACTTGATGGGAACAGACGCGAGTGCTATTTGCACTGTGTGTGGCAATGGGAGTGCAATAGTGACTTTCCTTACCAGAAAACAACTCTTGCTCATAGGACCAAAAACTGCATGAGATTCAACTCCATTTAGGACTGGGAAACAAATGCTAGCTTGCCTTACAAGAAACACACTCTGCTTTTGAGAAAAGAGCACTCTTCTACTCTACTGGGTTTCCTATAGCGCCAGAACAGTGAGCATGCTCAGAACAAAAGAACTGTGCTTCCTACACACACGGCCATATCTAGTTCAATTCTGCTTAGGAAACTGACAAGAACAGCAGATCCTCTTCAGTTCCATACACTGTACTTGCTGGGAACAGACGCCAGTGCTATTTGCCCTGTGTATGACAATGGGAGCGCAATAGTGACTCTTCTTACCAGAAAACAACTCTTGCTCGTAGGATCAGAAACTACATGTGATTCAACTCCATTTAGGACTGGGAAACAAACGCTAGCTCGGCTTACAAGAAACACACTCTGCTTTTGAGAAAAGAGCACTCTTCTACTCTACTGTGTTTCCTATGGGTTCGAACAGTGAGCTTGCTCAGTACAAAAGCACTGTGCTTCCTACACACATGGCCATATCTAGTTCAACTCTGCTTAGGAACCTGACAAGAACAGTAGATCCTCTTTAGTCCAATACACTGTACAAGCTGGGAACAGACGCCAGTGCTATTTGCCCTGTGTATGGCAATGGAAGCGCAATAGTGACTCTTCTTACCAGAAAACAACTCTTGCTCGTAGGACCAGAAACTGCATGTGATTCAACTCCATTTAGGACTGGGAAACAAATGCTAGCTCGCCTTACAAGAAACACACTCTGCTTTTGAGAAAAGGGCACTCTTCTACTCTACTGTGTTTCCTATGGGTTCGAACAGTGAGCTTGCTCAGAATAAAAGAACTGTGCTTCCTACACACACGGCCATATCTAGTTCAATTCTGCTTAGGAACCTGACAAGAACAGTAGATCCTCTTCAGTCCAATACACTGTATTTGCTGCGAAGAGAGGCCAGTGGTATTTGTCCTGTGTATGGCAATGGCAGCACAATAGTGACTCTTCTTACCAGAAAACAACTCTTGCTCGTAGTACCATAAACTGCATGGGATTCAACTCCATTTAGGACTGCGAAACAAACGCTAGCTCGCCTTACAAGAAACACTCTCTGCTTTAGAGAAAAGAGCACTCTTCTACTCTACTGTGTATCCTATGGGGTCCAAACAGTGAGCTTGCTCAGAACAAAAGAACTCTGCTTCCTACACACGGATCATATCTAGTTCAACTCTGCTTAGGAAACTGACAAGAACAGTAGCACCTATTCAGTCCAATACACTGTAATTGCTGGGAACAGACGCGAGTGCTATTTGCACTGTGTATGGCAATGGGAGCGTAATGTGACTTTTCTTACCAGAAAAAAACTCTTGTTCATAGGACCAAAAACTGCATGTGATTCAACTCCATTTAGGACTAGGAAACAAACGCTAGCTCTCCTTACAAGAAACACACTCTGCTTTTGAGAAAAGAGTACTATTCTTCTCTACTGTGTTTCCTATAGTGCCAGAACAGTGATCTTGCTCAGAACATAAGAACTGTGCTTCCTACACACACGGGCCATATCTAGTTCAACTCTGCTTAGGAAACTGACAAGAACAGTAGCTCCTCTTCAGTCCAATACACTGTACATGCTGGGAACAGACGCCAGTGTTATTTGCCCTGTGTATGACAATGGGAGCACAATAGTGACTCTTCTTACCAGAAAACAACTCTTGCTCGTAGGACCAGAAACTGCATGGGATTCAACTCCATTTCAGACTGGGAAACAAATGCTAGCTCGCCTAAAAAGAAACACACTCTGCTTTGGAGAAAAGAGCACTCTTCTACTCTACTGTGTTTCCATTGGGGTCCGAACAGTGAGCTTGCTCAGAACAAAAGAACTGTGCTTCCTACACACACGGGCCATATCTAGTTCAACTCTGCTTAGGAAACTGACAAGAACAGTAGCTCCTCTTCAGTCCAATACACTGTACTTGCTGGGAACAGACGCGAGTGCTATTTGCACTGTATATGTCAATTGGAGCGCAATAGTGACTCTTCTTACCAGAAAACAACTCTTGCTCGTAGGACCAGAAACTGCATGTGATTCAACTCCATGTAGGACTGTGAAACAAACGCTAGCTCGCCTTACAAGAAACACACTCTGCTTTTGAGAAAAGAGCACTCTTCTACTCTACTGGGTTTCCTTTTGGGTCCAAACAGTGAGCTTGCTCAGAACAAAAGAACTGTGCTTCCTACACACACGGGCCATATCTAGTTCAACTCTGCTTAGGAAACTGACAAGAATAGTAGATCCTCTTCAGTACCATACACTGTCCAGCTGGGAACAGACGCCAGTGCTTTTTGCCCTTTTTATGACAATGGGAGTGCAATAGTGACGCTTCTTACCAGAAGACAACTCTTGCTCGTAGGACCAGAAACTGCATGTCATTCAACTCCATTTAGGACTGGGAAACAAACGCTAGCTCACCTTACAAGAAACACTCTCTGCTTTTGAGAAAAGAGGACTCTTCTACTCTACTCTGTTTCCTTTAGGGCCAGAATAGTGAGCTTGCTCAGAACAAAAGAACTGTGCTTCCTGCACACACGGGCTATATCTAGTTCAACTCTGCTTAGGAAACCTACAAGAACAGTAGCTCCTCTTCATTCCAATACACTGTACTTGCTGGGAACAGACGCCAGTGCTATTTGCCCTGTGTATGACAATGGGAGCTCAATAGTTACTCTTCTTACCAAAAAAAATCTCTTGCACGTAGGATCAGAAACTGCATGTGATTCAACTCCATTTAGGACTGGGAAACAAACGCTAGCTGGCCTTACCAGAAACACACTCTGCTTTTGAGAAAAGAGCACTCTTATACTCTACTGTGTTTCCTACAGGGCCAAAACAGTGAGCTTGCTCAGAACAAAAGAACTGTGCTTCCTACACACACGGCCATATCTATTTCAATTCTGCTTAGGAAACTGACAAGATCAGTAGATCCTCTTCCGTCCCATACACTGTACTTGCTGGGAACAGACGCCAGTGCTATTTGCCCTGTGGATGACAATGGAAGGGCAGTAGTGACTCTTCTTACCAGAAAACAACTCTTGCTCGTAGGACCAGAAACTGCATGTGATTCAACTCCATTTAGGACTGGGAAACAAACGCTAGCTCGCCTTACAAGAAACACACTCTGCTTTTGAGAAAAGAGCACTCTTCTACTCTACTGGGTTTCCTATAGGGCCAGAATAGTGAGCTTGCTCAGAAGAAAAGAACTGTGCTTCCTACACAGACGGCCATATCCAGTTCAATTCTGCTTAGGAAACTGACAAGAACAGTAGATCCTCTTCAGTCCAATACACTGTACTTGCAAGGAACACAGGCGAGTGCTATTTGCACTGTATGTGGCAATTGGAGCGCAATAGTGAATCTTCTTACCAGAAAACAACTCTTGCTCGTAGGACCAGAAACTGCATGGTATTCCACTCCATTTTAGAATGGGAAACAAACGCTAGCTAGCCTTACGAGAAACACACTCTGCTTTCGAGAAAAGAGCACTCTTCTACTCTACTGTGTTTCCTTTGGGGTCCAAACAGTGAGCTTGCTCAGAACAAAAGAACTGTGCTTCCTACACACAAGGGCCATATCTAGTTTTACTCTGCTTAGGAAACTGACAAGAACAGTAGCTCCTCTTCAGTCCAATACACTGTACATGCTGGGAACAGACGCCAGTGTTATTTGCCCTGTGTATGACAATGGGAGCACAATAGTGACTCTTCTTACCAGAAAACAACTCTTGCTCGTAGGACCAGAAACTGCATGGGATTCAACTCCTTTTCAGACTGGGAAACAAATGCTAGCTCGCCTTACAAGAAACACACTCTGCTTTGGAGAAAAGAGCACTCTTCTACTCCAGTGTGTTTCCATTGGGGTCCGAACAGTGAGCTTGCTCAGAACAAAAGAACTGTGCTTCCTACACACACGGGCCATATCTAGTTCAACTCTGCTTAGGAAACTGACAAGAACAGTAGCTCCTCCTCAGTCCAATACACTGTACTTGCTGGGAACAGACACGAGTGCTCTTTGCACTGTATATGGCAATTGGAGCGCAATAGTGACTCTTCTTACCAGAAAACAACTCTTGCTCGTAGGACCAAAAACTGCATGTGATTCAACTCCATGTAGGACTGTGAAACAAACGCTAGCTCGCCTTACAAGAAACACACTCTGCTTTTGATAAAGAGCACTCTTCTACTCTACTGTTTCCTATAGGGCCAGAAGAGTGAGCTTGCTCAGAACAAAAGAACTGTGCTTCCTACACAGACGGCCATATCCAGTTCAATTCTGCTTAGGAAACTGACAAGAACAGTAGATCCTCTTCAGTCCAATACACTGTACTTGCTGGGAACACAGGCGAGTGCTATTTGCACTGTATGTGGCAATTGGAGCGCAATAGTGAATCTTCTTACCAGAAAACAACTCTTGCTCGTAGGACCAGAAACTGCATGGTATTCCACTCCATTTTAGAATGGGAAACAAACGCTAGCTAGCCTTACGAGAAACACACTCTGCTTTCGAGAAAAGAGCACTCTTCTATTCTACTGTGTTTCCTTTGGGGTCCAAACAGTGAGCTTGCTCAGAACAAAAGAACTGTGCTTCCTACACACAAGGGCCATATCTAGTTCTACTCTGCTTAGGGAACTGACAAGAACAGTAGCTCCTCTTCAGTCCAATACACTTTACTTGCTGGAAACAGACGTCAGTGCTATTTGCTCTGTGTATGACAATAAGAGCGCAATAGTGACTCTTCTTACCAGAAAACAACTCTTGCTCATAGGACCAGAAATTGCATGGGATTCAACTCCATTTAGGACTGGGAAACAAACGCTAGCTCGCCTTACAAGAAACACACTCTGCTTTTCAGAAAAGAGCACTCCTCTACTCTACTGTGTTTCCTTTGGGGTCCAAACAGTGAACTTGCTCAGAACAAAAGAACTGTGCTTCCTACACACACGGGCCATATCTAGTTCAACTCTGCTTAGGAAACTGACAAGAATAGTAGATCCTCTTCAGTACCATACACTGTCCAGCTGGGAACAGACGCCAGTGCTTTTTGCCCTTTTTATGACAATGGGAGTGCAATAGTGACGCTTCTTACCAGAAGACAACTCTTGCTCGTAGGACCAGAAACTGCATGTCATTCAACTCCATTTAGGACTGGGAAACAAACGCTAGCTCACCTTACAAGAAACACTCTCTGCTTTTGAGAAAAGAGGACTCTTCTTCTCTACTCTGTTTCCTTTAGGGCCAGAATAGTGAGCTTGCTCAGAACAAAAGAACTGTGCTTCCTGCACACACGGGCTATATCTAGTTCAACTCTGCTTAGGAAACCTACAAGAACAGTAGCTCCTCTTCATTCCAATACACTGTACTTGCTGGGAACAGACGCCAGTGCTATTTGCCCTGTGTATGACAATGGGAGCTCAATAGTTACTCTTCTTACCAAAAAAAATCTCTTGCACGTAGGATCAGAAACTGCATGTGATTCAACTCCATTTAGGACTGGGAAACAAACGCTAGCTGGCCTTACCAGAAACACACTCTGCTTTTGAGAAAAGAGCACTCTTATACTCTACTGTGTTTCCTACAGGGCCAAAACAGTGAGCTTGCTCAGAACAAAAGAACTGTGCTTCCTACACACACGGCCATATCTATTTCAATTCTGCTTAGGAAACTGACAAGATCAGTAGATCCTCTTCCGTCCCATACACTGTACTTGCTGGGAACAGACGCCAGTGCTATTTGCCCTGTGGATGACAATGGGAGAGCAGTAGTGACTCTTCTTACCAGAAAACAACTCTTGCTCGTAGGACCAGAAACTGCATGTGATTCAACTCCATTTAGGACTGGGAAACAAACGCTAGCTCGCCTTACAAGAAACACACTCTGCTTTTGAGAAAAGAGCACTCTTCTACTCTACTGGGTTTCCTATAGGGCCAGAATAGTGAGCTTGCTCAGAAGAAAAGAACTGTGCTTCCTACACAGACGGCCATATCCAGTTCAATTCTGCTTAGGAAACTGACAAGAACAGTAGATCCTCTTCAGTCCAATACACTGTACTTGCAAGGAACACAGGCGAGTGCTATTTGCACTGTATGTGGCAATTGGAGCGCAATAGTGAATCTTCTTACCAGAAAACAACTCTTGCTCGTAGGACCAGAAACTGCATGGTATTCCACTCCATTTTAGAATGGGAAACAAATGCTAGCTAGCCTTACGAGAAACACACTCTGCTTTCGAGAAAAGAGCACTCTTCTACTCTACTGTGTTTCCTTTGGGGTCCAAACAGTGAGCTTGCTCAGAACAAAAGAACTGTGCTTCCTACACACAAGGGCCATATCTAGTTTTACTCTGCTTAGGAAACTGACAAGAACAGTAGCTCCTCTTCAGTCCAATACACTGTACATGCTGGGAACAGACGCCAGTGTTATTTGCCCTGTGTATGACAATGGGAGCACAATAGTGACTCTTCTTACCAGAAAACAACTCTTGCTCGTAGGACCAGAAACTGCATGGGATTCAACTCCTTTTCAGACTGGGAAACAAATGCTAGCTCGCCTTACAAGAAACACACTCTGCTTTGGAGAAAAGAGCACTCTTCTACTCCAGTGTGTTTCCATTGGGGTCCGAACAGTGAGCTTGCTCAGAACAAAAGAACTGTGCTTCCTACACACACGGGCCATATCTAGTTCAACTCTGCTTAGGAAACTGACAAGAACAGTAGCTCCTCCTCAGTCCAATACACTGTACTTGCTGGGAACAGACACGAGTGCTCTTTGCACTGTATATGGCAATTGGAGCGCAATAGTGACTCTTCTTACCAGAAAACAACTCTTGCTCGTAGGACCAAAAACTGCATGTGATTCAACTCCATGTAGGACTGTGAAACAAACGCTAGCTCGCCTTACAAGAAACACACTCTGCTTTTGATAAAGAGCACTCTTCTACTCTACTGTTTCCTATAGGGCCAGAAGAGTGAGCTTGCTCAGAACAAAAGAACTGTGCTTCCTACACAGACGGCCATATCCAGTTCAATTCTGCTTAGGAAACTGACAAGAACAGTAGATCCTCTTCAGTCCAATACACTGTACTTGCTGGGAACACAGGCGAGTGCTATTTGCACTGTATGTGGCAATTGGAGCGCAATAGTGAATCTTCTTACCAGAAAACAACTCTTGCTCGTAGGACCAGAAACTGCATGGTATTCCACTCCATTTTAGAATGGGAAACAAACGCTAGCTAGCCTTACGAGAAACACACTCTGCTTTCGAGAAAAGAGCACTCTTCTATTCTACTGTGTTTCCTTTGGGGTCCAAACAGTGAGCTTGCTCAGAACAAAAGAACTGTGCTTCCTACACACAAGGGCCATATCTAGTTCTACTCTGCTTAGGGAACTGACAAGAACAGTAGCTCCTCTTCAGTCCAATACACTTTACTTGCTGGAAACAGACGTCAGTGCTATTTGCTCTGTGTATGACAATAAGAGCGCAATAGTGACTCTTCTTACCAGAAAACAACTCTTGCTCATAGGACCAGAAATTTCATGGGATTCAACTCCATTTAGGACTGGGAAACAAACGCTAGCTCGCCTTACAAGAAACACACTCTGCTTTTCAGAAAAGAGCACTCCTCTACTCTACTGTGTTTCCTTTGGGGTCCAAACAGTGAACTTGCTCAGAACAAAAGAACTGTGCTTCCTACACACACGGGCCATATCTAGTTCAACTCTGCTTAGGAAACTGACAAGAACAGCAGCTCCTCTTCAGTCCCATACACCGTCCTGCTGGGAACAGACGCCAGTGCTATTTGCCCTTTGTATGACAATGGGAGTGCAATAGTGACGCTTCTTACCAGAAGACAACTCTTGCTCCTAGGAACAGAAACTGCATGTGATTCAACTCCATTTAGGACTGGGAAACAAACGTTAGCTCGCCTTAAAAGAAACACTCTCTGCTTTTGAGAAAAGAGCACTCCTCTACTCTACTGTGTTTCCTATATGGCCAGAATAGTGAGCTTGCTCAGAACAAAAGAACTGTGCTTCCTACACACACGAGCTATATCTAGTTCAACTCTGCTTAGGAAACTGACAAGAACAGTAGCTCCTCTTCAGTCCAATACACTGTACTTCCTGGGAAAAGATGCCAGTGCTATTTGCCCTGTGTATGACAATGGGAGCTCAAGAGTGACTCTTCTTACCAAAAAAAACTCTTGCTCGTAGGACGAGAAACTACATGTGATTCAACTCCATTTAGGACTGGGAAACAAACGCTAGCTCGCCTTAGGAGAAACACACTCTGCTTTTGAGAAAAGAGTACTATTCTTCTCTACTGTGTTTCCTATAGTGCCAGAACAGTGATCTTGCTCAGAACATAAGAACTGTGCTTCCTACACACACGGGCCATATCTAGTTCAACTCTGCTTAGGAAACTGACAAGAACAGTAGCTCCTCTTCAGTCCAATACACTGTACATGCTGGGAACAGACGCCAGGGTTATTTGCCCTGTGTATGACAATGGTAGCACAATAGTGACTCTTCTTACCAGAAAACAACTCTTGCTCGTAGGACCAGAAACTGCATGGGATTCAACTCCATTTCAGACTGGGAAACAAATGCTAGCTTGCCTTAAAAGAAACACACTCTGCTTTGGAGAAAAGAGCACTCTTCTACTCTACTGTGTTTCCATTGGGGTCCGAACAGTGAGCTTGCTCAGAACAAAAGAACTGTGCTTCCTACACACACGGGCCATATCTAGTTCAACTCTGCTTAGGAAACTGACAAGAACAGTAGCTCCTCTTCAGTCCAATACACTGTACTTGCTGGGAACAGACGCGAGTGCTATTTGCACTGTATATGGCAATTGGAGCGCAATAGTGCCTCTTCTTACCAGAAAACAACTCTTGCTCCTAGGAACAGAAACTGCATGTGATTCAACTCCATGTAGGTCTGTGAAACAAACGCTAGCACGCCTTACAAGAAACACACTCTGCTTTTGAGAAAAGGGCACTCTTCTACTCTACTGTGTTTCCTATGGGTTCGAACAGTGAGCTTGCTCAGAATAAAAGAACTGTGCTTCCTACACACACGGCCATATCTAGTTCAATTCTGCTTAGGAACCTGACAAGAACAGTAGATCCTCTTCAGTCCAATACACTGTATTTGCTGCGAAGAGAGGCCAGTGGTATTTGTCCTGTGTATGGCAATGGCAGCACAATAGTGACTCTTCTTACCAGAAAACAACTCTTGCTCGTAGTACCATAAACTGCATGGGATTCAACTCCATTTAGGACTGCGAAACAAACGCTAGCTCGCCTTACAAGAAACACTCTCTGCTTTAGAGAAAAGAGCACTCTTCTACTCTACTGTGTATCCTATGGGGTCCAAACAGTGAGCTTGCTCAGAACAAAAGAACTCTGCTTCCTACACACGGATCATATCTAGTTCAACTCTGCTTAGGAAACTGACAAGAACAGTAGCACCTATTCAGTCCAATACACTGTAATTGCTGGGAACAGACGCGAGTGCTATTTGCACTGTGTATGGCAATGGGAGCGTAATGTGACTTTTCTTACCAGAAAAAAACTCTTGTTCATAGGACCAAAAACTGCATGTGATTCAACTCCATTTAGGACTAGGAAACAAACGCTAGCTCTCCTTACAAGAAACACACTCTGCTTTAGAGAAAAGAGTACTATTCTTCTCTACTGTGTTTCCTATAGTGCCAGAACAGTGATCTTGCTCAGAACATAAGAACTGTGCTTCCTACACACACGGGCCATATCTAGTTCAACTCTGCTTAGGAAACTGACAAGAACAGTAGCTCCTCTTCAGTCCAATACACTGTACATGCTGGGAACAGACGCCAGTGTTATTTGCCCTGTGTATGACAATGGGAGCACAATAGTGACTCTTCTTACCAGAAAACAACTCTTGCTCGTAGGACCAGAAACTGCATGGGATTCAACTCCATTTCAGACTGGGAAACAAATGCTAGCTCGCCTTAAAAGAAACACACTCTGCTTTGGAGAAAAGAGCACTCTTCTACTCTACTGTGTTTCCATTGGGGTCCGAACAGTGAGCTTGCTCAGAACAAAAGAACTGTGCTTCCTACACACACGGGCCATATCTAGTTCAACTCTGCTTAGGAAACTGACAAGAACAGTAGCTCCTCTTCAGTCCAATACACTGTACTTGCTGGGAACAGACGCGAGTGCTATTTGCACTGTATATGTCAATTGGAGCGCAATAGTGACTCTTCTTACCAGAAAACAACTCTTGCTCGTAGGACCAGAAACTGCATGTGATTCAACTCCATGTAGGACTGTGAAACAAACGCTAGCTCGCCTTACAAGAAACACACTCTGCTTTTGAGAAAAGAGCACTCTTCTACTCTACTGGGTTTCCTTTTGGGTCCAAACAGTGAGCTTGCTCAGAACAAAAGAACTGTGCTTCCTACACACACGGGCCATATCTAGTTCAACTCTGCTTAGGAAACTGACAAGAATAATAGATCCTCTTCATTCCAATACACTGTACTTGCTGGGAACAGACGCCAGTGCTATTTGCCCTGTGTATGACAATGGGAGCTCAATAGTTACTCTTCTTACCAAAAAAAATCTCTTGCACGTAGGATCAGAAACTGCATGTGATTCAACTCCATTTAGGACTGGGAAACAAACGCTAGCTGGCCTTACCAGAAACACACTCTGCTTTTGAGAAAAGAGCACTCTTATACTCTACTGTGTTTCCTACAGGGCCAAAACAGTGAGCTTGCTCAGAACAAAAGAACTGTGCTTCCTACACACACGGCCATATCTATTTCAATTCTGCTTAGGAAACTGACAAGATCAGTAGATCCTCTTCCGTCCCATACACTGTACTTGCTGGGAACAGACGCCAGTGCTATTTGCCCTGTGGATGACAATGGGAGAGCAGTAGTGACTCTTCTTACCAGAAAACAACTCTTGCTCGTAGGACCAGAAACTGCATGTGATTCAACTCCATTTAGGACTGGGAAACAAACGCTAGCTCGCCTTACAAGAAACACACTCTGCTTTTGAGAAAAGAGCACTCTTCTACTCTACTGGGTTTCCTATAGGGCCAGAATAGTGTGCTTGCTCAGAAAAAAAGAACTGTGCTTCCTACACACACGGGCTATATCTAGTTCAACTCTGCTTAGGAAACTGACAAGAACAGTAGCTCCTCTTCAGTCCAATACACTGTACTTGATGGGAACAGACGCGAGTGCTATTTGCACTGTATATGGCAATTGGAGCGCAATAGTGACTCTTCTTACCAGAAAACAACTCTTGCTCATAGTACCAGAAATTGCATGTGATTCAACTCCATGTAGGACTGTGAAACAAACGCTAGCTCGCCTTACAAGAAACACACTCTGCTTTTGATAAAGAGCACTCTTCTACTCTACTGTTTCCTATAGGGCCAGAACAGTGAGCTTGCTCAGAACAAAAGAACTGTGCTTCCTACACAGACGGCCATATCCAGTTCAATTCTGCTTAGGAAACTGACAAGAACAGTAGATCCTCTTCAGTCCAATACACTGTACTTGCAAGGAACACAGGCGAGTGCTATTTGCAATGTATGTGGCAATTGGAGCGCAATAGTGAATCTTCTTACCAGAAAAAAACTCTTGCTCGTAGGACCAGAAACTGCATGGTATTCCACTCCATTTTAGAATGGGAAACAAACGCTAGCTAGCCTTACGAGAAACACACTCTGCTTTCGAGAAAAGAGCACTCTTCTACTCTACTGTGTTTCCTTTGGGGTCCAAACAGTGAGCTTGCTCAGAACAAAAGAACTGTGCTTCCTACACACAAGGGCCATATCTAGTTTTACTCTGCTTAGGAAACTGACAAGAACAGTAGCTCCTCTTCAGTCCAATACACTGTACATGCTGGGAACAGACGCCAGTGTTATTTGCCCTGTGTATGACAATGGGAGCACAATAGTGACTCTTCTTACCAGAAAACAACTCTTGCTCGTAGGACCAGAAACTGCATGGGATTCAACTCCTTTTCAGACTGGGAAACAAATGCTAGCTCGCCTTACAAGAAACACACTCTGCTTTGGAGAAAAGAGCACTCTTCTACTCCAGTGTGTTTCCATTGGGGTCCGAACAGTGAGCTTGCTCAGAACAAAAGAACTGTGCTTCCTACACACACGGGCCATATCTAGTTCAACTCTGCTTAGGAAACTGACAAGAACAGTAGCTCCTCTTCAGTCCAATACACTGTACTTGCTGGGAACAGACACGAGTGCTCTTTGCACTGTATATGGCAATTGGAGTGCAATAGTGACTCTTCTTACCAGAAAACAACTCTTGCTCGTAGGACCAAAAACTGCATGTGATTCAACTCCATGTAGGACTGTGAAACAAACGCTAGCTCGCCTTACAAGAAACACACTCTGCTTTTGATAAAGAGCACTCTTCTACTCTACTGTTTCCTATAGGGCCAGAAGAGTGAGCTTGCTCAGAACAAAAGAACTGTGCTTCCTACACAGACGGCCATATCCAGTTCAATTCTGCTTAGGAAACTGACAAGAACAGTAGATCCTCTTCAGTCCAATACACTGTACTTGCTGGGAACACAGGCGAGTGCTATTTGCACTGTATGTGGCAATTGGAGCGCAATAGTGAATCTTCTTACCAGAAAACAACTCTTGCTCGTAGGACCAGAAACTGCATGGTATTCCACTCCATTTTAGAATGGGAAACAAACGCTAGCTAGCCTTACGAGAAACACACTCTGCTTTCGAGAAAAGAGCACTCTTCTATTCTACTGTGTTTCCTTTGGGGTCCAAACAGTGAGCTTGCTCAGAACAAAAGAACTGTGCTTCCTACACACAAGGGCCATATCTAGTTCTACTCTGCTTAGGGAACTGACAAGAACAGTAGCTCCTCTTCAGTCCAATACACTTTACTTGCTGGAAACAGACGTCAGTGCTATTTGCCCTGTGTATGACAATAAGAGCGCAATAGTGACTCTTCTTACCAGAAAACAACTCTTGCTCGTAGGACCAGAAATTGCATGGGATTCAACTCCATTTAGGACTGGGAAACAAACGCTAGCTCGCCTTACAAGAAACACACTCTGCTTTTGAGAAAAGAGCACTCCTCTACTCTACTGTGTTTCCTTTGGGGTCCAAACAGTGAACTTGCTCAGAACAAAAGAACTGTGCTTCCTACACACACGGGCCATATCTAGTTCAACTCTGCTTAGGAAACTGACAAGAACAGCAGCTCCTCTTCAGTCCCATACACCGTCCTGCTGGGAACAGACGCCAGTGCCATTTGCCCTTTGTATGACAATGGGAGTGCAATAGTGACGCTTCTTACCAGAAGACAACTCTTGCTCCTAGGAACAGAAACTGCATGTGATTCAACTCCATTTAGGACTGGGAAACAAACGTTAGCTCGCCTTAAAAGAAACACTCTCTGCTTTTGAGAAAAGAGCACTCCTCTACTCTACTGTGTTTCCTATATGGCCAGAATAGTGAGCTTGCTCAGAACAAAAGAACTGTGCTTCCTACACACACGAGCTATATCTAGTTCAACTCTGCTTAGGAAACTGACAAGAACAGTAGCTCCTCTTCAGTCCAATACACTGTACTTCCTGGGAAAAGATGCCAGTGCTATTTGCCCTGTGTATGACAATGGGAGCTCAATAGTGACTCTTCTTACCAAAAAAAACTCTTGCTCGTAGGACGAGAAACTGCATGTGATTCAACTCCATTTAGGACTGGGAAACAAACGCTAGCTCGCCTTAGGAGAAACACACTCTGCTTTTGAGAAAAGAGTACTATTCTTCTCTACTGTGTTTCCTATAGTGCCAGAACAGTGATCTTGCTCAGAACATAAGAACTGTGCTTCCTACACACACGGGCCATATCTAGTTCAACTCTGCTTAGGAAACTGACAAGAACAGTAGCTCCTCTTCAGTCCAATACACTGTACATGCTGGGAACAGACGCCAGGGTTATTTGCCCTGTGTATGACAATGGTAGCACAATAGTGACTCTTCTTACCAGAAAACAACTCTTGCTCGTAGGACCAGAAACTGCATGGGATTCAACTCCATTTCAGACTGGGAAACAAATGCTAGCTCGCCTTAAAAGAAACACACTCTGCTTTGGAGAAAAGAGCACTCTTCTACTCTACTGTGTTTCCATTGGGGTCCGAACAGTGAGCTTGCTCAGAACAAAAGAACTGTGCTTCCTACACACACGGGCCATATCTAGTTCAACTCTGCTTAGGAAACTGACAAGAACAGTAGCTCCTCTTCAGTCCAATACACTGTACTTGCTGGGAACAGACGCGAGTGCTATTTGCACTGTATATGGCAATTGGAGCGCAATAGTGCCTCTTCTTACCAGAAAACAACTCTTGCTCCTAGGACCAGAAACTGCATGTGATTCAACTCCATGTAGGTCTGTGAAACAAACGCTAGCACGCCTTACAAGAAACACACTCTGCTTTTGATAAAGAGCACACTTCTACTCTACTGTTTCCTATAGGGCCAGAAGTGTGAGCTTGCTCAGAACAAAAGAACTGTGCTTCCTACACAGACGGCCATATCCAGTTCAATTCTGCTTAGGAAACTGACAAGAACAGTAGATGCTCTTCAGTCCAATACACTGTACTTGCTGGGAACACACGCGAGTGGTATTTGCACTGTATATGGCAATTGGAGTGCAATAGTGAATCTTCTTACCAGAAAACAACTCTTGCTCGTGGGACCAGAAACTGCATGTGATTCAACTCCATTTAGGACTGGGAAACAAACGCTAGCTCGCCTTACAATAAACACACTCTGCTTTTGAGAAAAGAGCACTCTTCTACTCTACTGTGTTTCCTTTGGGTTCCAAACAGTGAGCTTGCTCAGAACAAAAGAACTGTGCTTCCTACACACACGGCCATATCTATTTCAATTCTGCTTAGGAAACTGACAAGATCAGTAGATCTTCTTCCGTCCCATAGAGTGTACTTGCTGGGAACAGACGCCAGTGCTATTTGCCCTGTGGATGACAATGGGAGAGCAGTAGTGACTCTTCTTACCAGAAAACAACTCTTGCTCGTAGGACCAGAAACTGCATGTGATTCAACTCCATTTAGGACTGGGAAACAAACGCTAGCTCGCCTTACAAGAAACACACTCTGCTTTTGAGAAAAGAGCACTCTTCTACTCTACTGGGTTTCCTATAGGGCCAGAGTAGTGAGCTTGCTCAGAAAAAAAGAACTGTGCTTCCTACACACACGGGCTATATCTAGTTCAACTCTGCTTAGGAAACTGACAAGAACAGTAGCTCCTCTTCAGTCCAATACACTGTACTTGCTGGGAACAGACGCGAGTGCTATTTGCACTGTATATGGCAATTGGAGCGCAATAGTGACTCTTCTTACCAGAAAACAACTCTTGCTCGTAGTACCAGAAACTGCATGTGATTCAACTCCATGTAGGACTGTGAAACAAACGCTAGCTCGCCTTACAAGAAACACACTCTGCTTTTGATAAAGAGCACTCTTCTACTCTACTGTTTCCTATAGGGCCAGAACAGTGAGCTTGCTCAGAACAAAAGAACTGTGCTTCCTACACAGACGGCCATATCCAGTTCAATTCTGCTTAGGAAACTGACAAGAACAGTAGATCCTCTTCAGTCCAATACACTGTACTTGCTGGGAACACACGCGAGTGGTATTTGCACTGTATATGGCAATTGGAGCGCAATAGTGAATCTTCTTACCAGAAAACAACTCTTGCTTGTAGGACCAGGAACTGCATGGTATTCCACTCCATTTTAGAATGGGAAACAAAAGCTAGATAGCCTTACGAGAAACACACTCTGCTTTTGAGAAAAGAGCACTCTTCTACTCTACTGTGTTTCCTTTGGGGTCCAAACAGTGAGCTTGCTCAGAACAAAAGAACTGTGCTTCCTACACACACGGGCCATATCTAGTTCTACTCTGCTTAGGAAACTGACAAGAACAGTAGTTCCTCTTCAGTCCAATACACTTTACTTGGTGGAAACAGACGTCAGTGCTATTTGCCCTGTGTATGACAATAAGAGCGCAATAGTGACTCTTCTTACCAGAAAACAACTCTTGCTCGTAGGACCAGAAACTGCATGTCATTCAACTCCATTTAGGACTGGGAAACAAACGCTAGCTCGCCGTACAAGAAACACACTCTGCTTTTGAGAAAAGAGCACTCTTCTACTCTACTGTGTTTCCTTTGGGGTCCAAACAGTGAGCTTGCTCAGAACAAAAGAACTGTGCTTCCTACACACACGGGCCATATCTAGTTCAACTCTGCTTAGGAAACTGACAAGGACAGTAGCTCCTCTTCAGTCCAATACACTGTACTTGCTGCGAACAGACGCGAGTGCTATTTGCACTGTATATGGCAATTGGAGTGCAATAGTGACTCTTCTTACCAGAAAACAACTCTTGCTCTTAGTACCAGAAACTGCATGTGATTCAACTCCATGT
>NW_026736771.1:0-59671 GCF_949786415.1 Peromyscus eremicus | reverse complement strand
GAAACTGACAAGAACGGTAGCTCCTCTTCAGTCCAATACACTGTGCTAGCTGGGAACAGACGCGAGTGCTATTTGCACTGTGTATGGCAATAGGAGCGCAATAGTGACTTTTCTTATCAGAAAACACCTCTTGCTCGTAGGACCAGAAACTTCATGGGATTCAACTCCATTTCTGACTGGGAAACAAACACTAGCTCGCCTTATAAGAAACACACTCTGCTTTTGAGAAAAGAGCAGTCTTCCACTCTTCTGTGTTTCCTATGTGGTCCCAACAGTGAGCTTGCTCAGAACAAAAGAACTGTGCTTCCAACAAATACGGCCATATCTAGTTCAATTCTGCTTAGGAAACTGACAAGAACAGTAGATCCTCTTCAGTCCAATACACTGTACATGCTGGGATCAGACGCCAGTGCTATTTGCCCTGTGTATGACAATGGGAGTGCAATAGTGACTCTTCTTACCAGAAAACAACTCTTGCTCGTAGAACAAGAAAGTGCATGTGATTCAACTCCATTTATGACTGGGAAACAAACGCTAGCTGGCCTTACAGGAAACACACTCTGCTTTTGAGAAAAGAGCACTCTTCTACTCTACTGTGTTTCCTATGGGGTCCGAACAGTGAGCTTGCTCAGAACAAAAGAACTGTGCTTCCTACACACATGGGCCATATCTAGTTCAACTCTGCTTAGGAAACTGACAAGAACAGTATCTCCTCTTCAGTCCAATACACTGTACTTGCTGGGAACAGACGCCAGTGCTATTTGCACTGTGTATGGCAAAGGGAGTGCGATAGTGACTTTCCTTACCAGAAAACAACTCTTGCTCGTAGGACCAAAAACTGCATGTGATTAAACTCCATTTAGGACTGGGAAACAAATGCTAGCTCACCTTACAAGAAACACACTCTGCTTTTGAGAAAAGAGCACTCTTCTATTCTACTGTGGTTCATATGGGGTCCGAACATTGAGCTTGCTCAGAACAAAAGAACTGTGCTTCCTACAGACACTGGCCATATCTAGTTCAACTCTGCTTAGGAAACTGACAAGAACAGTAGCTCCTCTTCAGTCCAATACACTGTACTTGCTGGGAACAGACGCGAGTGCTGTTTGCACTGTGTATGGCAATGGGAGTGCAATAGTGACTTTCCTTACCAGAAAACAACTCTTGCTCGTAGGACCAAAAATTGGATGTGATTCAACTCCATTTAGGAATGGGAAACAAACGCTAGCTCACCTTACAAGAAACACACTCTGCTTTTTAGAAAAGAGCAGTCTTCTATTCTACTGTGGTTCATATGGGGTCCGAACATTGAGCTTGCTCAGAACAAAAGAACTGTGCTTCCTACACACACTGGCCATATCTAGTTCAACTCTGCTTAGGAAACTGACAAGAACAGTAGCTCCTGTTCAGTCCAATACACTGTACATGCTGGGAACAGACGCCAGTGCTATTTGCCCTGTATGTGTCAATGGGAGCTCAATAGTGACTCTTCTTACCAGAAAACAACTCTTGCTCGT
This sequence comes from Peromyscus eremicus, assembly GCF_949786415.1. NCBI lineage: Eukaryota > Metazoa > Chordata > Mammalia > Rodentia > Cricetidae > Peromyscus > Peromyscus eremicus. The sequence continues at coordinate 58,154 of NW_026736771.1, read as the reverse complement.
AGGACACGAAACTGCATGTGATTCAACTCCATTTATGACTGGGAAAAAAACGCTAGCTCACCTTACAAGAAACACACTCTGCTTTTGAGAAAAGAGCACTCTTCTACTCTACTGTGTTTCCTATAGGGCCAGAACAGTGAGTTTGCTCAGAACAAAAGAACTGTGCTTCCAACAAATACGGCCATATCTAGTTCAATTCTGCTTAGGAAACTGACAAGAACAGTAGCTCCTCTTCAGTCCAATACACTGTACTTGCTGGGAACAGACGCGAGTGCTATTTGTACTGTGTATGGCAAAGGGAGCACAATAGTGACTCTTCTTACCAGAAAACAACTCTTGCTTGTAGGACAAAAAACTGCATGGGTTTCAACTCCATTTAGGAGTAGGAAACAAACGCTAGCTCGCCTTACAAGAAACACACTCTGCTTTTGAGAAAAGATCACTCTTCTACTCTAATGTGTTTCCTATGGGGTCCGAACAGTGAGCTTGCTCTGAACAAAGAACTGTGCTTCCTACACACAGGGGCCATATCTAGTTCAACTCTGCTTAGGAAACTGACAAGAACAGTAGCTCCTCTTCAGTTCAAAACACTGTACTTGCTGGGAACAGACGCGAGTTGTATTTGCACTGTGTATTGCAATGGGAGCGCAATTGTGACTCTTCTTACCAGAAAACAACTCTTGCTCGTAGGACCAGAAACTGCATGTGATTAAACTCCATTTAGGACTGGGAAACAAACGCTAGCTCACCTTACAAGAAACACACTCTGCTTTTGAGAAAAGAGCACTCTTCTATTCTACTGTGGTTCATATGGGGTCCGAACATTGAGCTTGCTCAGAACAAAAGAACTGTGCTTCCTACACACACTGGAAATATCTAGTTCAACTCTGCTTAGGAAACTGACAAGGACAGTAGCTCCTCTTCATTCCAATACACTGTACTTGCTGGGAACAGAAGCGAGTGCTATTTGCACTGTGTATGGCAATGGGAGCACAATAGTGACTTTCCTTACCAGAAAACAACTCTTGTATGTGGGACCAACAACTGCATGTGATTCAACTCCATTTAGGACTGGGAAACAAACGCTAGCTCGTCTTACAAGAAACACACTCTGCTTTTGAGAAAAGAGCAGTCTTCTATTCTACTGTGGTTCATATGGGGTCCGAATATTGAGCTTGCTCAGAACAAAAGAACTGTGCTTCCTACACACACTGGCCATATGTAGTTCAACTCTGCTTAGGAACCTGACAAGAACAGTAGCTCCTGTTCAGTCCAATACACTGTACTTGCTGGGAACAGACGCGAGTGCTATTTGCACTGTGTATGGCAATGGGAGTGCAATAGTGACTTTCCTTACCAGAAAACAACTCTTGCTCGTAGGACCAAAAACTGGATGTGATTCAACTCCATTTAGGACTGGGAAACAAACGCTAGCTCTCCTTACAAGAAAAACACTCTGCTTTGACAAAAGAGCACTCTTCTAATCTACTGTGTTTCCTATGGGATCCGAACAGTGAGCTTGCTCAGAACAAAAGAACTGTGCTTCCTACACACAGGGGCCATATCTAGGACAACTCTGCTTAGGAAACTGACAAGAACAGTAGCTCCGCTTCAGTCCAATACACTGTACTTGCTGGGAACAGACCTGAGAGCTATTTGCACTGTGTATGGCAATGGGAGCACAATAGTGACTTTCTTTACCAGAAATCAGCTCTTGCTGGTAGGACCAGAAACTGCATGTGATTCAATTCCATTTAGTACTGGGAAACAAACACTAGCTCGCCTTACAAGAAACACACTCTGCTTTTGAGAAAAGAGCACTCTTCTTCTCTACTGTGTTTCCTATGGGGTCTGAACAGTGAGCTTGCTCAGAACAAAAGAACTGTGCTTCCTATACACACGGGCCATATCTAGTTCAACTGTACTTACGAAACTGACAAGAACGGTAGCTCCTCTTCAGTCCAATACTCTCTACAAGCTGGGAACAGATGCGAGTCCTATTTGTACTGTGTATGGCAATAGGAGCGCAATAGTGACTCTTCTTATCAGAAAACAACTCTTGTTCATAGGACCAGAAACTGCATGGGATTCAACTCCATTTCTGACTGGGAAACAAACACTAGCTGGCCTTACAAGAAACACACTCTGCTTTTGAGAAAAGAGCACTCTTTTACTCTTCTGTGTTTCCTATGTGGTCCGAACAGTGAGCTTGCTGAGAACAAAAGAACTGTGCTTCCTACACACACCGACTATATCTAGTTCAACTCTGCTTAGGAAACTGACAAGAACAGTAGCACCTCTTCAGTCCAATCCACTGTACTTGCTGGGAACAGATGCGAGTGCTATTTGCACTGTGTATGGAAAAGGGTGCTCAATAGTGACTTTCCTTACCAGAAAACAAATCTTGCTCATAGGACCAAAAACTGCATGTGATTCAACTCCATTTAGGACTGGGAAACAAACGCTAGCTCGCCTTTCAAGAAACACACTCTGCTTTTGAGAAAAGAGCAATCTTCTACTCTACTGTGTTTCCTATAGGGCCAGAACAGTGAGTTTACTCACAACAAAAGAACTGTGCGTCCTACACACACGGGCCATATCTAGTTCAACTCTGCTTAGGAAACTGACAAGAACATTATCTCCTCTTCAGTCCAATACACTGTACTAGCTGGGAACAGATGCAAGTCCTATTTGTACTGTGTATGGCAATTGGAGCGCAATAGTGACTCTTCTTATAAGAAAACACCTCTTGCTCATAGGACCATAAACTGCATGGGATTCAACTCCATTTCTGACTGGGAAACAAACACTAGCTCGCCTTACAAGAAACACACTCTGCTTTTGAGAAAAGAGCACTCTTCTACTCTTCTGTGTTTCCTATGTGGTCCCAACAGTGAGCTTGCTCAGAATAAAAGAACTGTGCTTCCTACACACAGGGGCCATATCTAGTTCAACTCTGCTTAGGAAACTGACAAGAACAGTAGCTCTGCTTCTGTCCAATAACTGTACTTGCTGGGAACAGTTGCGAGTGCTATTTGCACTGTGTATGGAAATGGGAGCACAATAGTGACTTTCCTTACCAGAAAACAACTCTTGCTCATAGGTCCAAAAACTGCATGTGATCCAACTCCATTTAGAACTGGGAAACAAACACTAGCTCGCCTTTCAAGAAACACACTATGCTTTTGAGAAGAGAGCACTCTTCTACTGTACTGTGTTTCCTATAGGGCCAGAACAATGAGTTTGCTCAGAACAAAAGAACTGTGCTTCCAACAAATACGGCCATATCTAGTTCAATTCTGCTTAGGAAACTGACAAGAACAGTAGATCCTCTTCAGTCCAATACACTGTACATGCTGGGAACAGACGCCAGTGCTATTTGCCATGTGTCTGAAAATGGGAGCGCAATAGTGACTCTTCTTACCAGAAAACAACTCTTGCTCGTAGGAAAAGAAACTGCATGTGATTCAACTCCATTTATGACTGGGAAACAAACGCTAGCTTGCCTTACAAGAAACACACTCTGCTTTTGAAAAAAGAGCACTCTTCTACTCTACTGTTTTTCCTATGGGGTCCCAAAAGTGAGCTTGCTCAGAACAAAAGAACTGTGCTTCCTACACACATGGGCCATATCTAGTTCAACTCTGCTTAGGAAACTGACAAGAACAGTAGCTCCTCTTCAGTCCAATACACTGTACTTGCTGGGAACAGACGCGAGTGCTATTTGCACTGTGTATGGCAAAGGGAGCGCAATTGTGACTTTCTTTACCAGAAAACAACTCTTGCTCGTAGGACCAAAAACTGCATGTGATTCAACTCCATTTAGGACTGGGAAACAAACGCTAGCTCGCCTTACAAGAAACACACTCTGCTTTTGAGAAAAGAGCTGTCTTCTATTCTACTGTGGTTCATATGGGGTCCGAACATTGAGCTTGCTCAAAACAAAAGAACTGTGCTTCCTACACACACTGGCCATATCTAGTTCAACTCTGCTTAGGAAACTGACAAGAACAGTAGCTCCTCTTCAGTCCAATACACTGTACTTGCTGGGAACAGACGCGAGTGCTATTTGCACTGTGTATGGCAACGAGAGTGCAATAGTGACTTTCCTTATCAGAAAACAACTCTTGCTCGTAGGACCAAAAACTGGATGTGATTCAACTCCACTTAGGACTGGGAAACAAACGCTAGCTCGCCTTACAGGAAACACACTCTGCTTTTGAGAAAAGAGCACTCTTCTACTCTACTGTGTTTCCTATGGGGTCCGAAAGGTGAGCTTGCTCAGAACAAAAGAACTGTGCTTCCTACACACAAGGGCCATATCTAGTTCAACTCTCCTTAGGAAACTGACAAGAACAGTAGCTCCTCTTTAGTCCAATACACTGTACTTGTTGGGAACAGATGCGAGTGCTTTTGTGCTGTGTATGGCAATGGGAGCGCAATAGTGACTCTTCTTACCAGAAAACAACTCTTGCTCGTAGGACCAAATACTGCATTTGATTCACCTCCATTTAATACTGGGAAACAAACGCTAGCTAGCCTTACAAGAAACACTCTCTGCTTTTGAGAAAAGAGCACTCTTCTACTCTACTGTGTTTCCTATAGGGCCAGAACAGTGAGCTTGCTCAGAACAAAAGAACTGTGCTTCCTACACACACGGGCCATATCTAGTTCAATTCTGGTTAGGAAACTGAAAAGAACGGTAGCCTCTCTTCAGTCCAATACACTGTAATTGCATGGAACAGACGTGAGTGCTATTTGCACTGTGTATGGCAAATGGAACGCAAAATGGACTTTTCTTACCAGAAAACAACTCTTGCTCGTAGGACCAGAAACTGCATGAGTATTTCAACTCCATTTAAGAGTGGGAAACAAACGCTAGCTCGCCTTACAAGAAACACACTCTGCTTTTGAGAAAAGAGCACTTTTCTACTCTACTGTATTTACTATAGGGCCAGAACAGTGAGCTTGCTCAGAACAAAAGTACTGTGCTTCCTACACACACGGGCCATATCTAGTTCAACTCTGCTTAGGAAACTGACGAGAACAGTAGCTCCTCTTCAGTCCAATACACTGTACTTGCTGGGAACAGACGCGAGTGCTATTTAAACTGTGTAAAGTAATGGGAGCACAGTAGTGACTCTTCTTACCAGAAAACAACTCTTGCTCGTAGGACCAGAAACTGCATGAGTATTTCAACTCCATTTAAGAGTGGGAAACAAACGCTAGCTCGCCTTACAAGAAACACACTCTGCTTTTGAGAAAAGAGCACTCTTCTACTCTACTGTGTTTCCTATGGGATCCGAACAGTTAGCTTGCTCAGAACAAAAGAACTGTGCTTCCTACACACACGGACCATATCTAGCTCTACTCTGCTTAGGAAACTGACAAGAACAGTAGCTCCTCTTCAGTCCAATACACTGTACTTGCTGGGAACAGACGCGAGTGCTATTTGCACTGTGTATTTCAATGGGAGTTCAAGAGTGACTTTCCTTACCAGAAAACAACTCTTGCTCATAGGACCAAAAACTGCATGTGATTCAACTCCATTTAGGACTGGGAAACAAACGCTAGCTCGCCTTACAAGAAACACACTCTGCTTTTGAGAAAAGAGCACTCTTCTACTCTACTGTGTATCGTATGGGGTCCGAACAGTGAGCTTGCTCAGAACAACAGAACTGTGCTTCCTCCACACACGGGCCATATCTAGTTCAACTCTGCTTAGGAAACTGACAAGAACAGTAGCTCCACTTCAGTCCAATACACTGTACATGCAGGGAAGAGACACCAGTGCTATTTGTCCTCTGTATGACAATGGGAGCGCAATAGTGACTCTTCTTATCAGAAAACACATCTGGCTCGTAGGACCAGAAACTGCATGGGATTCAACTCAATTTCTGACTGGGAAACAAACACTAGCTCGCCTTACTAGAAACACACTCTGCTTTTGAGAAAAGAGCACTCTTCTACTCTACTTTATTTCCTATTTGGTCCGAACAGTGAGCTTGCATAGAACAAAAGAACTGTGCTTCCTACACACAGGGGCCATATTTAGTTCAACTCTGCTTAGCAAACTGACAAGAACAGTAGCTCCGCTTCAGTCCAATACACTGTACTTGCTGGGAACAGATGCGAGTGCTATTTGCACTGTGTATGGCAATGGGAGCGCAAGAGTGACTTTCCTTACCAGAAAACATCTCTTGCTCATAGGACCAAAAACTGCATGTAATTCAACTCCATTTAGGACTGGGAAACAAACGCTAGCTCGCCTTACAAGAAACACACTCTGCTTTTGAGAAAAGAGTACTCTTCTACTCTACTGTGTTTCCTATAGGGCCAGAACAGTGAGCTTGCTCAGAACAAAAGAAATGTTCTTCATACAAATATGGCCATATCTAGTTCAATTATGCTTAGGAAACTGAAAAGAACAGTAGATCTTCTTCAGTCCAATACAGTGTACATGCTGGGAACAGACGCCAGTGTTATTTGCCCTGTGAATGACAATGGGAGCACAATAGTGACTCTTCTTACCAGAAAACAACTCTTGCTCTTAGGACAAGAAACTGCATGTGATTCAACTCCATTTAGGACTGGGAAACAAATGTTAGCTCACTTTACAAGAAACACCCTCTGCTTTTGAGAAAAGAGCACTCTTCTACTCTACTGTGTTTCCTATGGGGTCTGAACAGTGAGCTTGCTCAGAACAAAAGAACTGTGCTTCCTACACACAGGGGCAATATCTAGTTCAACTCTGCTTAGGAAACTGACAAGAACAGTAGCTCTGCTTCAGTCCAATACACTGTACTTGCTGGGAACAGACACCAGTGCTATTTGCACTGTGTATGGCAATGCGAGCGCAATAATGACTTTCCTTACCAGAAAACAACTCTTGCTCATAGGACCAAAAACTGCATGTGATTCAACTCCATTTAGGACTGGGAAACAAACGCTAGCTCGAATTACAAGAAACACACTCTGCTTTTGAGAAAAGAGCACTCTTCTACTCTACTGTATTTCCTATAGGGTCCGAACAGTGAGCTTGCTCAGAACAAAAGAACTGTGCTTCCTACACACAGGGGCCATATCTAGTTCAACTCTGCTTAGGAAACTGACAAGAACAGTAGCTCCGCTTCATTCCAATACACTGTACTTGCTGGGAACAGACGCGAGTGCTATTTGCACTGTGTATGGCAATGGGAGCACAATAGTGACTTTCCTTACCAGAAAACAATTCTTGCTCGTAGGACCAAAAACTGCATGTGATTCAACTCCATTTAGGACTGGGAAACAAACGGTAGCTTTCCTTACAAGAAACACACTCTGCTTTTGAGAAAAGAGCAGTCTTCTACTCTACTGTGGTTCCTATGGGGTCCGAACATTGAGCTTGCACAGAACAAAAGAACTGTGCTTCCTACACACACGGGCCATATCTAGTTCTACTCTGCTTAGGAAACTGACAAGAACAGTAGCTCTGCTTCAGTCCAATACACTGTACTTGCTGGGAACAGACGCGAGTGCTATTTGCACTGTGTATGGCAATGGGAGCGCAATAGTGACTTTCCTTACCAGAAAACAACTCTTGCTGGTAGGACCAGAAACTGCATGTGATTCAACTCCATTTAGGATTGTGAAACAAACGCTAGCTCTCCTTACAAGAAACACACTCTGCTTTTGAGAAAAGAGCACTCTTCTACTCTACTGTGTTTCCTATAGGGCCAGAACAGTGAGTTTGCTCAGAACAAAAGCACTGTGATTCCTACAAATACGGCCATATCTAGTTCAATTCTGCTTAGGAAACTTACAAGAACAGTAGATCCTCTTCAGTCCAATACACTGTACATGCTGGGAACAGATGCCAGTGCTATTTGCCCTGTGTATGACAATGGGAGTGCAATAGTGACTCTTCTTATCAGAAAAAAATCTTGCTCGTAGGACGTAAAACAGGATGTGATTCAACTGCACTTTGGACTGGGAAACAAACACTAGCTTGCCTTACATGAAACACACTCTGCTTTTGAGAAAAGAGCACTCTTCTACTCTACTGTGTTTCCTATGGGGTCCGAACAGTGAGCTTGCTCAGAACAAAAGAACTGTGCTTCCTACACACACGAACAATATCTAGTTCAACTCTGCTTAGGAAACTGACAAGAACGGTAGCTCCTCTTCAGTCCAATACACTGTACTAGATGGGAACAGACGCGAGTGCTATTTGCACTGTGTATGGCAATAGGAGCGCAATAGTGACTTTTCTTATCAGAAAACACCTCTTGCTGTTAACCAGAAACTGCATGGGATTCAACTCCATTTATGACTGGGAAAGAAACACTAGCTCGCCTTATAAGAAACACACTCTGCTTTTGAGAAAAGAGCAATCTTCTAAACTAGTGTGTTTTCTATGGGGTTTGAACAGTGAGCTTGCTCAGAACAAAAGAACTGTGCTTCCTACACACAGGGGCCATATCTACTTCAACTCTGCTTAGGAAACTGACAAGAACAGTAGCTCCACTTCAGTCCAATACACTGTACTTGCTGGGAACAGACGCCAGTGCTATTTGCCCTGTGTATGACAATGGGAGCTCGATAGTGACTCTTCTTACCAGAAAACAACTCTTGCTCGTAGGACAAGAAACTGCATGTGTTTCAACTCCATTTAGGACTGGGAAACAAATGCTAGCTCGCCTTACAATAAACACACTCTGTTTTTGAGAAAAGAGCACTCTTCTACTCTACTGTGTTTCCTATGGGGTCCGAACAGTGAGCTTGCTCAGAACAAAAGAACTGTGCTTCCTACACACACGGGCCATATCTAGTTCAACTCTGCTTAGGTAACTGACAGGAACGGTAGCTCCTCTGCAGTCCAATACACTGTAATAGCTGGGAAGAGACGCGAGTGCTATTTGCACTGTGTATGGCAATAGGAGCACAATAGTGACTCTTCTTATCGGAAAACACCTCTTGTTGGTAGGACCAGAAACTTCATGGGATTCAACTCCATTTCTGACTGGAAAACAAACGCTAGTTCGCCTTATAAGAAACACACTCTGCTTTTGAGAAAAGAGCACTCTTCTACTCTAATGTGTTTTCTATGGGGTCCGAACAGTGAGCTTGCTCAGAACAAAAGAACTGTGCTTCCTACACACAGGGGCCATATCTAGTTCAACTCTGCTTAGTAAACTGACAAAAACAGTAGCTCCGCTTCAGTCCAATACACTGTACTTGCTGGGAACAGATGCCAGTTCTATTTGCCCTGTTTATGACAATGGGAGTGCAATAGTGACTCTTTTTAACGGAAAACACCTCTTGCTCATAGGACCAGAAACTGCATGGGATTCAACTCCATTTCTGACTGGGAAACAAACACTAGTTCGCCTTACAAGAAACACACTCTGCTTTTGAGAAAGTGCAGTCTTCTACTCTTCTGTGTTTCCTATGTGGTCTCAACAGTGAGCTTGCTCAGAACAAAAGAACTGTGCTTCCTACACACAGGGGCCATATCTAGTTCAACTCTGCTTAGGAAACTGACAAGAACAGTAGCTCTGCTTCAGTCCAATACACTGTACTTGCTGGGAACAGATGCGAGTGCTATTTGCACTGTGTATGGAAATGGAAGCGCAATAGTGACTTTCCTTACCAGAAAACAAATCTTGCTCATAGGACCAAAAACTGCATGTATTACAACTCCATTTAGGACTGGGAAACAAACGATAGCTCACCATTCAAGAAACACACTCTGCTTTTGAGAAAAGAGCACTCTTCTACTCTACTTTGTTTCCTATAGGGCCAGAACAGTGAGTTTGCTCAGAACAAAAGAACTGTGCTTCCAACAAATACGGCCATATCTAGCTCAATTCTGCTTAGGAAACTGACAAGAACAGTAGATCCTTTTCAGTCCAATACACTGTACTTGCTGGGAACAGACGCCAGTGCTATTTGCCCTGTGTATGACAATGGGAACGCAATAGTGACTCTTCTTACCAGAAAACAACTCTTGCTCGTAGGACAAGAAAGTGCATGTGATTCAACTCCATTTATGACTGGGAAACAAACGCTAGCTCGCCTTACAAGAAACACACTCTGCTTTTGAGAAAAGAGCAGTCTTCTATTCTACTGTGGTTCATATGGGGTCCGAACATTGAGCTTGCTCAGAACAAAAGAACTGTGCTTCCTACACACACTGGCCATATCTAGTTCAACTCTGCTTAGGAAACTGACAAGAACAGTAGCTCCTGTTCAGTCCAATACACTGTACATGCTGGGAACAGACGACAGTGCTATTTGCCCTGTATGTGTCAATGGGAGCTCAATAGTGACTCTTCTTACCAGAAAACAACTCTTGCTCGTAGGACAAGAAACTGCATGTGATTCAACTCCATTTATGACTGGGAAAAAAACGCTAGCTCGCCTTACAAGAAACACACTCTGCTTTTGAGAAAAGAGCACTCTTCTACTCTACTGTGTTTCCTATGGGGTCCGAACAGTGAGCTTGCTCAGAACAAAAGAACTGTGCTTCCTACACATATGGGCCATATCTAGTTCAACTCTGCTTAGGAAACTGACAAGAACAGTAGCTCCTCTTCAGTCCAATACACTGTACTTGTTGGGAACAGACGCGAGTGCTATTTGTACTGTGTATGGCAAAGGGAGCGCAATAGTGACTCTTCTTACCAGAAAACACATCTGGCTCGTAGGACCAGAAACTGCATGGGATTCAACTCAATTTCTGACTGGGAAACAAACACTAGCTCGCCTTACTAGAAACACACTCTGCTTTTGAGAAAAGAGCACTCTTCTACTCTACTTTATTTCCTTTTTGGTCCGAACAGTGAGCTTGCATAGAACAAAAGAACTGTGCTTCCTACACACAGGGGCCATATCTAGTTCAACTCTGCTTAGCAAACTGACAAGAACAGTAGCTCCGCTTCAGTCCAATACACTGTACTTGCTGGGAACAAATACGAGTGCTATTTGCACTGTGTATGGCAATGGGAGCGCAAGAGTGACTTTCCTTACCAGAAAACATCTCTTGCTCATAGGACCAAAAACTGAATGTGATTCAACTCCATTTAGGACTGGGAAACAAACGCTAGCTCGCCTTACAAGAAACACACTCTGCTTTTGAGAAAAGAGTACTCTTCTACTCTACTGTGTTTCCTATAGGGCCAGAACAGTGAGCTTGCTCAGAACAAAAGAAATGTTCTTCATACAAATACGGCCATATCTAGCTCAATTATGCTTAGGAAACTGAAAAGAACAGTAGATCCTCTTCAGTCCAATACAGTGTACATGCTGGGAACAGACGCCAGTGTTATTTGCCCTGTGAATGTCAATGGGAGCACAATAGTGACTCTTCTTACCAGAAATCAACTCTTGCTCGTAGGACAAGAAACTGCATGTGATTCAACTCCATTTAGGACTGGGAAACAAATGTTAGCTCACTTTACAAGAAACACCCTCTGCTTTTGAGAAAAGAGCACTCTTCTACTCTACTGTGTTTCCTATGGGGTCTGAACAGTGAGCTTGCTCAGAACAAAAGAACTGTGCTTCCTACACACAGGGGCAATATCTAGTTCAACTCTGCTTAGGAAACTGACAAGAACAGTAGCTCTGCTTCAGTCCAATACACTGTACTTGCTGGGAACAGACACCAGTGCTATTTGCACTGTGTATGGCAATGCGAGCGCAATAATGACTTTCCTTACCAGAAAACAACTCTTGCTCATAGGACCAAAAACTGCATGTGATTCAACTCCATTTAGGACTGGGAAACAAACGCTAGCTCGCCTTACAAGAAACACACTCTGCTTTTGAGAAAAGAGCACTCTTCTACTCTACTGTATTTTCTATAGGGTCCGAACAGTGAGCTTGCTCAGAACAAAAGAACTGTGCTTCCTACACACAGGGGCCATATCTAGTTCAACTCTGCTTAGGAAACTGACAAGAACAGTAGCTCCGCTTCAGTCCAATACACTGTACTTGCTGGGAACAGACGCGAGTGCTATTTGCACTGTGTATGGCAATGGGAGCACAATAGTGACTTTCCTTACCAGAAAACAACTCTTGCTCGTAGGACCAAAAACTGCATGTGATTCAACTCCATTTAGGACTGGGAAACAAACGGTAGCTTGCCTTACAAGAAACACACTCTGCTTTTGAGAAAAGAGCAGTCTTCTACTCTACTGTGGTTCCTATGGGGTCCGAACATTGAGCTTGCACAGAACAAAAGAATTGTGCTTCCTACACACACGGGCCATATCTAGTTCTACTCTGCTTAGGAAACTGACAAGAACAGTAGCTCTGCTTCAGTCCAATACACTGTACTTGCTGGGAACAGACGCGAGTGCTATTTGCACTGTGTATGGCAATGGGAGCGCAATAGTGACTTTCCTTACCAGAAAACAACTATTGCACATAGGACCAAAAAATTCATGTGATTCAACTCCATTTAGGACTGGGAAACAAACGCTAGCTCGCCTTACAAGAAACACACTCTGCTTTTGAGAAAAGAGCACTCTTCTACTCTACTGTGTTTCCTATAGGGCCAGAACAGTGAGTTTGCTCAGAACAAAAGCACTGTGATTCCTACAAATATGGCCATATCTAGTTCAATTCTGCTTAGGAAACTTACAAGAACAGTAGATCCTCTTCAGTCCAATACACTGTACATGCTGGGAACAGATGCCAGTGCTATTTGCCCTGTGTATGACAATGGGAGTGCAATAGTGACTCTTCTTATCAGAAAAAAATCTTGCTCGTAGGACGTAAAACAGGATGTGATTCAACTGCACATTGGACTGGGAAACAAACACTAGCTTGCCTTACATGAAACACACTCTGCTTTTGAGAAAAGAGCACTCTTCTACTCTACTGTGTTTCCTATGGGGTCCGAACAGTGAGCTTGCTCAGAACAAAAGAACTGTGCTTCCTACACACACGGACAATATCTAGTTCAACTCTGCTTAGGAAACTGACAAGAACGGTAGCTCCTCTTCAGTCCAATACACTGTACTAGCTGGGAACAGACGCGAGTGCTATTTGCACTGTGTATGGCAATAGGAGCGCAAAAGTGACTTTTCTTATCAGAAAACACCTCTTGCTCGTTAACCAGAAACTGCATGGGATTCAACTCCATTTATGACTGGGAAACAAACGCTAGCTCGCGTTATCAGAAACACACTCTGCTTTTGAGAAAAGAGCACTCTTCTAAACTAATGTGTTTTCTATGGGGTTTGAACAGTGAGCTTGCTCAGAACAAAAGAACTGTGCTTCCTACACACAGGGGCCATATCTACTTCAACTCTGCTTAGGAAACTGACAGGAACAGTAGCTCCACTTCAGTCCAATACACTGTACTTGCTGGGAACAGACGCCAGTGCTATTTGCCCTGTGTATGACAATGGGAGCTCGATAGTGACTCTTCTTACCAGAAAACAACTCTTGCTCGTAGTACAAGAAACTGCATGTGTTTCAACTCCATTTAGGACTGGGAAACAAATGCTAGCTCGCCATTCAAGAAACACACTCTGCTTTTGAGAAAAGAGCACTCTTCTACTCTACTGTGTTTCCTATAGGGCTAGAACAGTGAGTTTGCTCAGAACAAAAGAACTGTGCTTCCAACAAATACGGCCATATCTAGTTCAATTCTGCTTAGGAAACTGACAAGAACAGTAGATCCTCTTCAGTCCAATACACTGTACATGCTGGGAACAGACGCCAGTGCTATTTGCCCTGTGTATGACAATGGGAGCGCAATAGTGACTCTTCTTACCAGAAAACAACTCTTGCTCGTAGAACAAGAAAGTGCATGTGATTCAACTCCATTTATGACTGGGAAACAAATGCTAGCTGGCCTTACAGGAAACACACTCTGCTTTTGAGAAAAGAGCACTCTTCTACTCTACTGTGTTTCCTATGGGGTCCGAACAGTGAGCTTGCTCAGAACAAAAGAACTGTGCTTCCTACACACATGGGCCATATCTAGTTCAACTCTGCTTAGGAAACTGACAAGAACAGTAGCTCCTCTTCAGTCCAATACACTGTACTTGCTGGGAACAGACGCCAGTGCTATTTGCACTGTGTATGGCAAAGGGAGCGCAATAGTGACTTTCCTTACCAGAAAACAAATATTGCTCATAGGACCAAAAACTGCATGTGATTCAACTCCATTTAAAACTGGGAAACAAACGCTAGCTCGCCTTTCAAAAAACACACTCTGCTTTTGAGAAAAGAGCACTCTTCTACTCTACTGTGTTTCCTATAGGGCCAGAACAGTGAGTTTGCTCAGAACAAAAGAACTGTGCGTCCTACACACACGGGCCATATCTAGTTCAACTCTGCTTAGGAAACTGACAAGAACGGTAGCTCCTCTTCAGTCCAATACACTGTACTAGCTGGGAACAGATGCGAGTCCTATTTGTACACTGTATGGCAATTGGAGCGCAATAGTGACTCTTCTTATAAGAAAACACCTCTTGCTCATAGGACCATAAACTGCATGGGAATCAACTCCATTTCTGACTGGGAAACAAACACTAGCTCGCCTTACAAGAAACACACTCTGCTTTTGAGAAAAGAGCACTCTTCTACTCTTCTGTGTTTCCTATGTGGTCCCAACAGTGAGCTTGCTCAGAATAAAAGAACTGTGCTTCCTACACACAGGGGCCATATCTAGTTCAACTCTGCTTAGGAAACTGACAAGAACAGTAGCTCTGTTTCTGTCCAATAACTGTACTTGCTGGGAACAGTTGCGAGTGCTATTTGCACTGTGTATGGAAATGGGAGCACAATAGTGACTTTCCTTACCAGAAAACAACTCTTGCTCATAGGACCAAAAACTGCATGTGATTCAACTCCATTTAGAACTGGGAAACAAACGCTAGCTCGCCTTTCAAGAAACACACTATGCTTTTGAGAAGAGAGCACTCTTCTACTCTACTGTGTTTCCTATAGGGCCAGAACAGTGAGTTTGCTCAGAACAAAAGAACTGTGCTTCCAACAAATACGGCCATATCTAGTTCAATTCTGCTTAGGAAACTGACAAGAACAGTAGATCCTCTTCAGTCCAATACACTGTACATGCTGGGAACAGACGCCAGTGCTATTTGCCATGTGTCTGACAATGGGAAGGCAATAGTGACTCTTCTTACCAGAAAACAACTCTTGCTCGTAGGACAAGAAACTGCATGTGATTCAACTCCATTTATGACTGGGAAACAAACGCTAGCTTGCCTTACAAGAAACACACTCTGCTTTTGAGAAAAGAGCACTCTTCTACTCTACTGTTTTTCCTATGGGGTCCGAACAGTGAGCTTGCTCAGAACAAAAGAACTGTGCTTCCTACACACATGAGCCATATCTAGTTCAACTCTGCTTAGGAAACTGACAAGAACAGTAGCTCCTCTTCAGTCCAATACACTGTACTTGCTGGGAACAGACGCGAGTGCTATTTGCACTGTGTATGGCAAAGGGAGCGCAATTGTGACTTTCCTTACCAGAAAACAACTCTTGCTCGTAGGACCAAAAACTGCATGTGATTCAACTCCATTTAGGACTGGGAAACAAACGCTAGCTCGCCTTACAAGAAACACACTCTGCTTTTGAGAAAAGAGCAGTCTTCTATTCTACTGTGGTTCATATGCGGTCCGAACATTGAGCTTGCTCAGAACAAAAGAACTGTGCTTCCTACACACACTGGCCATATCTAGTTCAACTCTGCTTAGGAAACTGACAAGAACAGTAGCTCCTCTTCAGTCCAATACACTGTACTTGCTGGGAACAGACGCGAGTGCTATTTGCACTGTGTATGGCAAAGGGAGCGCAATTGTGACTTTCCTTACCAGAAAACAACTCTTGCTCGTAGGACCAAAAACTGCATGTGATTCAACTCCATTTAGGACTGGGAAACAAACGCTAGCTCGCCTTACAAGAAACACACTCTGCTTTTGAGAAAAGAGCACTCTTCTACTCTACTGTGTTTCCTATGAAGTCCGAACAGAGAGCTTGCTCAGAACAAAAGAACTGTGCTTCCTACATCCGGGCCATATCTAGTACAACTCTGCTTAGGAAACTGACAAGAGAAGTAGCTCCTCTTCAGTCCAATACACTATACTTGCTGGGAACAGATGCGAGTGATATTTGCACTGTGTATGGCAATGGGAGCGCAATAGTGTCTTTCCAAACTTGAAAGCAACTCTTGCCTGTAAAACCAAAAACTGCATGTGATTCAAGTCCATTTAGGACTGGAAAACAAACGCTAGCTCGCGTTGAATGAAACAAAATCTGCTTTTGAGGAAAGAGCACTATTCTACTCTTCTGTGTTTCCTATGGTGTCCGAACAGTGAGCTTGCTCAGAACAAAAGAACTGTGCTTCCTACACACACGGGCCATATCTAGTTCAACTCTGCTTAGGAAACTGACAAGAACAGTATCCTTTCTTCAGTCCAATACACTCTACTTGCTGGGAACAGACGCGAGTGCTATTTGCACTGTGTATGGCAAAGGGAGCACAATAGTGACTCTTCTTATCAGAAAACAACTCTTGCTCTTAGGACCAGAAACTGCATGTGATTCAACTCCACTTAGGACTGGAAACAAACGCTAGCTTGCCTTACTAGAAACACGCTCTGCTTTGAGAAAAGGGCACACTTCTACTCTACTGTGTTTTCTATGGAGTCCTAACAGTGAGCTTGCTCAGAACAAAAGAACCGTGCTTCCTACACACACCGGCCATATCTAGTTCAACTCTGCTTAGGAAAGTGACAAGAACAGTAGCTACTCTTCAGTCCAATACACTGTACTTGCTGGGAACAGACGCGAGTGCTATTTGCACTGTGTATGGCAAAGGGAGCGCAATAGTGACTCTTCTTACCAGAAAACAACTCTTGCTCGTAGGACGAAAAACTGCATTTGATTCAACTCCATTTAGGACTGGGAAACAAACCCATGCTCGCCTTACAAGAAACACACTCTTCTTTTGAGAAAAGAGCACTCTTCTACTCTACTGTGTTTCCTATAGGGCCAGAACAGTGAGCTTGCTCAGAACAAAAGAACTGTGCTTCCTACACACACAGGCCATATCTAGTTCAATTCTGGTTAGGAAACTGAAAAGAACAGTAGCCTCTCTTCAGTCCAATACACTGTAATTGCTGAGAACAGACGCAAGTGCTATTTGCACTGTGTATGGCAAATGGAACGCAAAATGGACTTTTCTTACCAGAAAACAACTCTTGCTCTTAGGACCAGAAACTGCATAATATTCAACTCCACTTAGGACTGGGAAAAAACGCTAGCTTGCCTTACAAGAAACACACTCTGCTTTTGAGAAAAGAGCACTCTTCTACTCTACTGTGTTTCCTATGGGATCCGAACAGTTAGCTTGCTCAGAACAAAAGAACTGTGCTTCCTACACACACGGACCATATCTAGTTCTACTCTGCTTAGGAAAATGACAAGAACTGTAGCTCCTCTTCAGTCCAATACACTGTACTTGCTGGGAACAGACGCCAGTGCTATTTGCCCTGTGTATGTCAATGGGAGCGCAATAGTGACTCTTATAACCAGAAAACAACTCTTGCTCGTAGGACCAGAAACTGCATGTGATTCAACTCCATTTAGGACTGGGAACCAAACACTAGCTCTCCTTACAAGAAACACACTCTGCTTTTGAGAAAATAGCACTCTTTTACTCTACTGTGTTTCCTGTAGGGCCAAAACAGAGAGCTTGCTCAGAACAAAAGAAATGTGCTTCCTACACACACGGGTCATATCTAGTTCAACTCTGCTTAGGAACCTGACAAGAACAGTAGCTCCTCTTCAGTCCAATACACTGTACATGCTGGGAACAGACGCCAGTGCTATTTGCCCTGTGTATGACAATGGGAGCGCAATAGTGACTCTTCTTACCAGAAAACAACTCTTGGTCGTAGGACCAGAAACTGCATGGGATTCAACTCCATTTAGGACTGGTAAACAAACGCTAGCTCGCCTTACAAGAAACACACTCTGCTTTTGAGAAAAGAGCACTCTTCTACTCTACTGTGTTTCCTATAGTGCCAGAACAGAGAGCTTGCTCAGAACAAAAGAACTGTGCTTCCTACATCCGGGCCATATCTAGTTCAACTCTGCTTAGGAAACTGACAAGAGAAGTATCTCCTCTTCAGTCCAATACACTATACTTGCTGGGAACAGATGCGAGTGCTATTTGCACTGTGTATGGCAATGGGAGCGCAATTGTGTCTTTCCTTACTTGAAAGCAACTCTTGCGTGTAAGACCAAAAACTGCATGTGATTCAAGTCCATTTAGGACTGGAAAACAAACGCTAGCTCGCCTTACAAGAAACAAAATCGTCTTTTTAGGAAAGAACACTATTCTACTCTACTGTGTTTCCTATGGTGTCCGAACAGTGAGCTTGCTCAGAACAAAAGAACTGTGCTTCCTACATCCGGGCCATATCTAGTTCAACTCTGTTTAAGAAACTGACAAGAACAGTAGCTCCTCTACAGACCAATACACTGTACTTGCGTTAAACAAACGCGAGTGCTATTTGTACTGTGTATGGCAATGGGAGCGCAATAGTGACTCTTCTTACCACAAAACAACTCTTGCTCGTAGGACCAGAAACTGAATGTCATTCAACTCCATTTAGGTCTGGAAAACAAACGCTAGCTCGCCTTACAAGAAACAAAATCGTCTTTTTAGGAAAGAACACTATTCTACTCTACTGTGTTTCCTATGGTGTCCGAACAGTGAGCTTGCTCAGAACAAAAGAACTGTGCTTCCTACACACACGGGCCATATCTAGTTCAACTCTGCTTAGGAAACTGACAAGAACAGTATCCTTTCTTCAAGTCCAATACACTCTACTTGCTGGGAACAGACGCGAGTGCTATTTGCACTGTGTATGGCAAAGAGAGCACAATAGTGCCTCTTCTTATCAGAAAACAACTCTTGCTCTTAGGACCAGAAACTGCATGTGATTCAACTCCACTTAGGACTGGGAAACAAACGCTAGCTTGCCTTACAAGAAACACGCTCTGCTTTGAGAAAAGGGCACACTTCTACTCTACTGTGTTTTCTATGGGGTCCTAACAGTGAGCTTGCTCAGAACAAAAGAACCGTGCTTCCTACACACACCGGCCATATCTAGTTCAACTCTGCTTAAGAAACTGACAAGAACAGTAGCTCCTCTACAGACCAATACACTGTACTTGCGTTAAACAAACGCGAGTGCTATTTGTACTGTGTATGGCAATGGGAGCGCAATAGTGACTCTTCTTACCACAAAACAACTCTTGCTCGTAGGACCAGAAACTGAATGTCATTCAACTCCATTTAGGTCTGGGAAAAAAACACTAGCTCGCCTTACAAGAAACATACTCTTCTTTTTGAGGAAAGTGCACTCTTCAACTCTACTGTGTTTTCTATGGGGTCCGAACAGTGAGCTTGCTCAGAACAAAAGAACTGTGCTTCCTACACACTCGCGCCATATCTAATTCAACTCTGCTTAGGAAAATGACAAGAACAGTAGGGCCTCTTCAGCCCAATACACTCTACTTGCAGAGAATAGATGCGAGTGCTATTTGCACTGTGTATGGCAATGGGAGGAAAATAGTGATTTTCCTTACGAGAAAACAACTCTTGCGTGTAGGACCAAAAACTGCATGTGATTCAACTCCATTTAGAACTTGGAAACAAACGCTAGCTCGCCTTACAAGAAACACACTCTGATTTTGAGAAAACAGCACTCTTCTACTCTACTGTTTCCTATAGCGCCAGAACAGTGAGTTTGCTCAGAACAAAAGAACTGTGCTTCCTACACACACGGGCCATATCTAGTTCAACTCTGCTTAGGAAATTGACAAGAACAGTAGCTCCGCTTCAGTCCAATACACTGTACTTCCTGGAAACAGACACGAGTGCTATTTGTACTGTGTATGTCAATGGGAGCACAATAGTTACTCTTCTTACCAGAAAACAACTCTTGCTCGTAGGACCAAAAACTGCATGTGATTCAACTCCATTTAGGACTGGGAAACAAACGATAGCTCGACTTACAAGAAACACACTCTGCTTTTGAGAAAAGAGCACTGTTCTACACTACTGTGTTTCCTATAGGGCCAGAAGAGTGAGCTTTCTCAGAACAAAAGAACTGTGCTTCCTACACACATGGGCCATATCTAGTTCAACTCTGCTTAGGAAACTGACAAGAACAGTAGCTCCTCTTCAGACCAATACACTGTACTTGTGTTAAACAAACACGAGTGCTATTTGTACTGTGTATGGCAATGGGAGCGCAATAGTGACTCTTCTTACCACAAAACAACTCTTGCTCGTAGGACCAGAAACTGAATGTCATTCAACTCCATTTAGGTCTGGGAAAAAAACGCTAGCTCGCCTTACAAGAAACATACTCTTCTTTTTGAGGAAAGTGCACTCTTCAACTCTACTGTGTTTTCTATGGGGTCCGAACAGTGAGCTTGCTCAGAACAAAAGAACTGTGCTTCCTACACACTCGCGCCATATCTAATTCAACTCTGCTTAGGAAAATGACAAGAACAGTAGGGCCTCTTCAGCCCAATACACTCTACTTGCAGGGAATAGATGCGAGTGCTATTTGCACTGTGTATGGCAATGGGAGGAAAATAGTGATTTTCCTTATGAGAAAACAACTCTTACGTGTAGGACCAAAAACTGCATGTGATTCAACTCCATTTAGAACTTGGAAACAAACGCTAGCTCGCCTTACAAGAAACACACTCTGATTTTGAGAAAACAGCACTCTTCTACTCTACTGTGTTTCCTATAGCGCCAGAACAGTGAGCTTGCTCAGAACAAAAGAACTGTGCTTCCTACACACGGCCATATCTAGTTCAATTCTGCTTAGGAAACTGACAAGAAGAGTAGATCCTCTTCAGTCCAATACACTGTACTTGCTGGAACAGACGCCAGTGCTATTTGCACAATGTATGACAATGGGAGCGCAATAGTGACTCTTCTTACCACAAAACAATTCTTGCTCGTAGGACCAGAACCTGCATGTGATTCAACTACATTTAGGACTGGGAAACAAACGCTATCTCGACTTACAAGAAACACACTGTGCTTTTGTGGAAAGAGCACTCTTCTAGTCTACTGTGTTTCCTATAGGGCCAGAACAGTGAGCTTGCTCAGAACAGAAGAACTGTGCTTCCTACACACACGGGTCATATCAAGTTCAACTCTGCTTAGGAAACTGACAAGAACAGTAACTCCTCTTCAGTCCAATACACTGTACTTGCTGGGAACAGACGCGAGTGCTATTTGCACTGTGTATGGCAATGTGAGCGCAACAGTGACTTTCCTTACCAGAAAACAACTCTTGCTCGTAGGACCTGAAAATGATGGGTTTCATCTCCATTTAGCACTGGGAAACAAACGCTAGCTCACCTTACAAGAAACACACTCTGCTTTTGAGGAAAGAGCACTCTTCTTCTCTACTGTGTTTCCTATAGTGCCAGAACAGTGAGCTTGCTGAGTGCAAAAGAACTGTGCTTCCTACACACATGGGCCATATCTAGTTCAACTCTGCTTAGGAACCTGACAAGAACAGTAGATCCTCTTCAGTCCAATACACTGTAATGGCTGGGAACAGACGCAAGTGCTATTTGCCCTGTGTATGACAATGGGAGCTCAATAGTGACTCTTCTTACCAGAAAACAACTCTTGCTTGTAGGACCAGAAACTGCATGTGACTCAACTCCATTTAGGACTGGGAAACAAACGCTAGCTCGCCTTACAAGAAACACACTCTTTTTTTGAGAAAAGAGCACTCTTCTACTCTAATGTGTTTCCTATAGGGCCAGTACAGCGAGCTTGCTCAGAAGAAAAGAACTGTGCTTCCTACACACACGGGCCATATCTAGTTCAACTCTGCTTAGGAAACTGATGAGAACAGTAGCTCCTCTTCAGTCCAATACACTGTACTTGCTGGGAACATACGCGAGTGCTATTTGCACTGTGTACAGCAATGGGAGCGCAATAGTTACTCTTCTTACCAGAAAACAACTCTTGCTCATAGGACCAGAAACTGAATGTCATTCAACACCGTTTAGGACTGGGAAACAAACGCTAGCTCGCCTTACAAGAAACATACTCTTCTTTTTGAGTAAAGTTCACTCTTCAACTCTACTGTGTTTTCTATGGGGTCCGAATTGTGAGCTTGCTGAGAACAAAAGAACTGTGCTTCCTACACTCGCGTCATATCCAATTCAACTCCGCTTAGGAAAATGACAAGAACAGTAGCTCCTCTTCAGCCCAATACACTGTACTTGCTGGGAACAGACGCCAGTGCTATTTGCCCTGTGTATGACAATGGGAGCGCAACAGTTACTCTTATTACCAGAAAAAACTCTTGCTCGTAGGACCAGAAACTGCATGTTATTCAACTCCATTTAGGACTGGGAAACAAACGCTAGCTCGCCTTACAAGAAACACACTCTGCTTTTGAGAAAAGAGCACTCTTCTACTCTACTGTGTTTTCTATGGGGTCCGAACAGTGAGCTTGCTGAGAACAAAAGAACTGTGCTTCCTACACACACGGGCCATATCTAGTTCAACTCTGCTTAGGAAACTGACAAGAACAGTAGCTCCTCTTCAGTCCAATACACTGTACTTGCTGGGAACAGACGCAAGGGCTGTTTGCACTGTGTATGGCAAAGGGAGCACAATAGTGACTCTTCTAACCAGAAAACAACTCTTGCTCGTAGGACCAGAAACTGCATGTGTATTTGAACTCCATTTAGGACTGGGAAAGAAATGCTAGCTCGCCTTACAAGAAACACACTCTGCTTTTGAGAAAAGAGCACCTGTCTACTCTACTGTGTTTCTTATGGGGTTCTAACAGTGAGCTTGCTCAGAACAAAAGAACTGTGCTTCCTAAACACATGGGCCATATCTAGTTCAACTCTGCTTAGGAAACTGACAAGAACGGTAGCTCCTCTTCAGTCCAACACACTGTACTTGCTGCGAAAATACACGAGTGCTATTTGCACTGTGTATGGCAATGGGAGCGCAAAAGTAACTCTTCTTACCAGAAAACAACTCTTGCTCGTAGGACCAAAAACTGCATGTGATTCAACTCCATTTAGGACTGGGAAACAAAAGCTAGCTCGCCTTACAAGAAACACACTCTGCTTTTGAGAAAAGAGCACTCTTCTACTCTACTGTGTTTTCTATAGGACCAGAACAGTGAGCTTGCTCAGAACAAAAGAACTGTGATTTCTACAAATATGGCCATATCTAGTTCAACTCTGCTTAGGAAACTGACAAGAACAGTAGCTACTCTTCAGTCCAATACACTGTACTTGCTGGGAACAGACGCGAGTGCTATTTGCACTGTGTATGGCAAAGGGAGCGCAATAGTGACTCTCCTTACCAGAAAACAACTCTTGCTCGTAGGACGAAAAACTGCATTTGATTCAACTCCATTTAGGACTGGGAAACAAACCAAAGCTCGCCTTAGAAGAAACACACTCTGCTTTTGAGAAAAGAGCACTTTTCTACTCTACTGTTTTTCCTATATGGCCAGAACAGTGAGCTTGCTCAGAACAAAAGAACTTTGCTTCCTACACACACAGGCCATATCTAGTTCAATTCCTCTTAGGAAACTGACAAGAACAGTAGATCCTCTTCAGTCCAATACACTCTACTTGCTGGGAACAGAAGCCAGTGCTATTTGCCCTGTGTATGACAATGGGAGCGCAATAGTGACTCTTCTTACCAGAAAACAACTCTAGCTCATAGGACCAGAAACTGCATGTGACTCAACTCCATTTAGGATTGGGAAACAAACGGTAGCTCATCTTACAAGAAACACACTCTGCTTTTGAGAATAGGGCACACATCTACTCTACTGTATTTCCTATGGGGTCCAAACAGTGTGCTTGCTCAGAACAAAAAAACTGTGCTTCCTACACACACGGGTCATATCTAGTTCAACTCTGCTTAGGAAACTGACAAGAACAGTAGCTCCTCTTCATTCCAATACACTGTACTTGCTCGGAACAGATGCGAGTGCTATTTGCACTGTATATTGCAATGGGAGCGCAATAGTGACTTTCCTTACCAGAAAACAGCTCTTGTTCCTAGGACCTTCAACTGCATGTGATTCAACTCCATTTAGGACTGGGAAAAAAACGATAGCTCACCTTACAAGAAACACACTCTGCTTTTGAGAAAAGAGCACTCTTCTACTCTACTGTGTTTCCTATGGGGTTCGAACAGTGAGCTTGCTCAGAACAAAAGAACTGTGCTTCCTACACACATGGGCCATATCTAGTTCAACTCTGCTTAGGAAACTGACAAGAACAATAGCTCCTCTTCAGTCCAATACACTCTACTTGCTGGGAAAAGACACGAGTGCTATTTGTACTGTGTATGGCAATGGGAGCGCAACAGTGACTCTTCTTACCAGAAAACAACTCTTGCTCGTAGGACCAAAAACTGCATTTGATTCAACTCCATTTAGGGCTGGGAAACAAACGCTAGCTCGCCTTACAAGAAACACACTCTGCTTTTGAGAAAAGAGCACTCTTCTAATTTACTGTGTTTCCTATAGGGCTTGAACAGTGAGCTTGCTCAGAACAAAAGAAATGTGCTTCCTACACACACGGTCCATATCTAGTTCAACTCTGCTTAGGAAACTGACGAGAACAGTAGCTCCTCTTCAGTCCAATACACTGTACTTACTGGGAACAGACGCGAGTGCTATTTGCACTGTGTACAGCAAGGGGGCACAATAGTGACTCTTCTTGCCAGAAAACAACTCTTGCTTTTAAGACCAGAAACTGCGTTGATTCAATCCACTTACAACTGGGAAACAAACGCTAGCTCGCCTTACAAGAAACACGCTCTGCTTTTGAGAATAGGGCAAACATTTTCTCTACTGTGTTTCCTATGGGGTCCAAACAGTGAGCTTGCCCAGAACAAAAGATTTGTGCTTCCTACACACAGGGGTCATATCTAGTTCAACTCTGCTTAGGAAATTGACAAGAACAGTAGCTTCTCTTCAGTCCAATACACTGTACTTGCTGGGAACAGACGCGAGTGCTAATTGCACTGTGTATGGCAATGGGAGCGCAATAGTGACTTTCCTTACCAGAAAACAACTCTTGCTCGTAGGACCTGAAACTGCATGTGATTCAACTCCATTTAGGACTGGGAAACAAACGCTTGCTCGCCTTACAAGAAACACACTCTGCTTTTGAGAAACAAGCACTATTCTACTCTCCTGTGTTTCCTATAGGGCCAAAATAGTGAGCTTGCTCAGAACAAAAGAACTGTGCTTCCTACACACTTGCGCCATATCTAATTCAACTCTGCTTAGGAAAATGACAAGAACAGTAGCTCCTCTTCAGTCCAATACACTGTACTTTCTGGGAACAGACGTGAGTGCTATTTGCACTGTGTATGTCAAAGGGAGCACAATAGTGACTCTTCTTAACAGAAAACAACTCTAATTCATAGGACCAGAAACTGCATGTGTATATGAACTCCATTTAGGACTGGGAAACAAATGCTAGCTCGCCTTACAAGAAACACACTGTACTTCCTGGGAACAGACGCGAGGGCTATTTGCACTGTGTACGGCAATGGGAGCACAATAGTGACTCTTTTATACCAGAAAACAACTCTTGCTCTTAGGAACAGAAACTGCATTTGATTCAATCCACTTAGGACTGGGAAACAAATGCTAGCTCGCCTTACAAGAAACACGCTCTGCTTTTGAGAATAGGACACACATCTTCTCTACTGTTTTTCCTATGGGGTCCAAACAGTGAGCTTGCTCAGAACAAAAGAATTTTGCTTAATACACACACGGGTCATATCTAGTTCAACTGTGCTTAGGAAACTGACAAGAACAGTAGCTCCTCTTCAGTCCAATACACTGTACTTGCTGGAACAGACGCGAGTGCTATTTGTACTGTGTATGGCAATTGGAGCGCAATAGTGACTCTTCATATCAGAAAACAACTCTTGCTCGTAGGACAAGAACCTGCATGTGATTCAACTCCATTTAGGATTGGGAAACAAACGCTAGCTCGCCTTACAAGAAACACACTCTGCTTTTGAGAATAGGGCACACATCTACTCTACTGTGTTTCCTATAGGGCGAGAACAGTGAGCATGCTCAGAACAAAAAAACTGTGCTTCCTACACACACGGGCCATATCTAGTTCAACTCTGCTTAGGAAACTGACGAGAACAGTAGCTCCTCTTCAGTCCAATACACTGTAATTACTGGGTACAGACGTGAGTGCTATTTGCACTGTGTATGGCAATGGGAGCGCAATAGTGACTCTTCTTACCAGAAAACAACTCTTGCTCGTAGGACCAAAAACTGCATTTGATTCAACTCCATTTAGGACTGGGAAACAAACGCTAGCTCGCCTTACAAGAAACACACTCTGCTTTTGAGAAAAGAGCACTTTTCTACTCTACTGTTTTTCCTATATGGCCAGAACAGTGAGCTTGCTCAGAACAAAAGAACTTTGCTTCCTACACACACATCTACTCTACTGTGTTTCCTATGGTGTCCAAACAGTGTGCTTGCTCAGAACAAAAGAAATGTGCTTCCTACACACACGGTCCATATCTAGTTCAACTCTGCTTAGGAAACTGACTAGAACAGTATCTCCTCTTCAGTCCAATACACTGTACTACCGGGAACAGACGCGACTGCTCTTTGCACTGTGTACGGCAAGGGGGCACAATAGTGAATCTTCTTGCCAGAAAGCAACTCTTGCTCTTAGGACCAGAAACTGCATTTGAATCAATCCACTTAGGACTGGGAAACAAACGCTAGCTCGCCTTACAAGAAACACGCTCTGCTTTTGAGAATAGGGCACTCTTCTACTCTACTGTGTTTCCTATAGGGCCAGAACAGTGAGCTTGCTGAGTACAAAAGAACTGTGCTTCCTACACACACGGGCCATATCTAGTTCAACTCTGCTTAGGAACCTGACAAGAACAGTAGACCCTCTTCAGTCCAATACACTGTACATCCTGGGAACAGACGCGAGTGCTGTTTGTACTGTGTATGGCAATGGGAGCCCAATAGTGACTCTTCTTACCAGAAAACTACTCTTGCTCGTAGGACCAAAAACTGCATGTGACTCAACTCCATTTAGGACTGGGAAACAAACGCTAGCTCGCCTTACAAGAAACACACTCTGTTTTTGAGAAAAGAGCACTCTTCTACTTTACTGTGTTTCCTATAGGGCCAGAACAGTGAGCTTGCTCAGAACAAAGATCTGTGCTTCCTACACACACAGGCCATATCTTTTTCAATTCTGCTTAGGAAACTGAGAAGAAAAGTAGCTCTTCTTCAGTCCAATACACTGTATATGCTGAGAACAGACGCGAGTGCAATTTGCACTGTGTATGGCAATGAGAGCACAATAGTGACATTCATTACTAGAAACCAACTCTTGCTCATAGGACCAAAAACTTCATGTGATTCAACTCCATGTAGAACTGGGAAATAAATGCTAGCTCACGTTACAAGAAACACACTCTGCTTTTGAGAAAAGAGCACTCTTCTAATCTACAGTGTTTCCTGTAGGGCCAGCACAGTGAGCTTGCACACAACAAAAGAAGTGTGCTTCCTACACAAACGGCCATATCTAGTTCAATTCAGCTTAGGAAACTGACAAGAACAGTATACCCACTTCAGTCAAATACACTGCACATGCTGGAAACAGACACCAGTGCTATTTGCCCTGTGTATGACAATCGGAGCACAATATTGACTCTTCTTACCAGAAAACATCTCTTGCTCGTAGGACCAGGAAATGCATGTGATTCAACTCCATTTAGTACTGGGAAACAAACGCTAGCTCGCCTTACAAGAAACATACTATGCTTTTGAGAAAAGAGCACTCATCCATTCTACTGTGTTAACTATGGTGTCCGAAAAGTGAGCTTGCTCAGAACAAAAGAACTGTGCTTCCTACACACACGGGTCATATCTAGTTCAACTCTGCTTAGAAAACTGACAAGAACAGTAGCTCCTCTTCAGTCCAATACACTGTACTTGCTGGGAACAGACGCCAGTGCTATTTGCACTGTGTATGGCAATGGGAGCGCAATAGTGACTCTTGTTACCAGAAAAAAACTCTTGCTCGTAGGACCAGAAACTGCATGGGATTCAACTCCATTTCTAACTGGGAAGCAAATACTAGCTTGCCTTTCAAGAAACACAATCTAATTTTGAGAAAAGAGCCCTCATCTACTCTACTGTGTTTCCTATGGTGTCCGCACAGTGTGCTTTCTCAGAACAAAAGAACTGTGCTTCCTACACACGGCCATATCTAGTTCAACTCCTCTTAGTAAAATGACAAGAACAGTGGCTCCTCTTCAGTCCAATACACTGTACTTGCTGGGAACAAACAAGAGTGCTATATGCACAATGTATGGCAAAGGGAGCGCAATAGTGACTTTCCTTACCAGAAAACAACTCATGCTCATAGGACCAGAAACTGCATGTGATTCAAATCCATTCAGGGGTGGGAAACAAACTGACAAGAACAGTAGATCCTCTTCAGTCCAATACACTGTACATGCTGAGAGACGACGCCAGTGATATTTGCCCTGTGTGTGACAATGGGAGCACAATAGTGACTCTTCTTACCACAAAACATCTCTTGCTCGTAGGACCAGAAACTGGATGTGATTCAACTCCATTTAGGACTGGGAAAAAAACGCTAGCTCGCCTTACAAGAAACACACTCTGCTTTTGAGAAAAGAGCACTCTTCTACTCTACTGTGTTTCCTATGGTTTCCAAACAGTGAGCCTGCTCAGAACAAAAGAACTGTCCTTCCTACACACACGGGCCATATCTAGTTCAACTCTGCTTAGGAAACTGACAAGAACAGTACCTCCTCTTCAGGCCAATACACTGTACTTGCTGGGAACAGACGCCAGTGCTATTTGCAGTGTGTATGGCAATGGGAGCGCAATAGTGACTCTTTTTACCAGAAAAAACTCTTGCTCGTAGGACCAGAAACTGCATGGGATTCAACTCCATTTCTGACTGGGAAACAAACATTAGCTCGCCTTTCAAGAAACACACTCTGCTTTTGTGAAAAGGGCACTCTTCTACTCCACTGTGTTTCCTATGGGGTCCGAACAGTGAGCTTGCTCAGAACAAAAGAACTGTGCTTCCTACACACACGGCAATATCTAGTTTAATTCTGCTTAGGAACCTGACAAGAACAGTAGATCCTCTTCAGTCCAATACACTGTACATGCTGGGAACCGACGCCAATGCTATTTGCCCTGTGTATGACATTGGGAGCGCAATAGTGACTCTTCTTACCAGAAAAGAGCTCTTGCTCGTAGGACCAGAAACTGCATGGGATTCAACTCCATTTAGGACTGGGAAACAAACGCTAGCTCACCTTACAAGAAACACACTCTGCTTTTGAGAAAAGAGCACTCTTCTACTCTACTGTGTTTCCTAAGGGGTCCGAACAGTGAGCTTGCTCAGAACAAAAGAACTGTGCTTCCTACACACATGGGCCATATCTAATTCAACTTTGCTTAGGAAACTGACAAGAACAGTAGCTCCTCTTCAGTCCAATACACTGTACTTGCTGGGAACAGAAACGAGTGCTATTTGTACTGTGTATGACAATGGGAGCACAATAGTGACTCTTCTTACCAGAAAACAACTCTTGCTCTTAGGACCAAAAACTGCATGTGACTCAACTCCATGTAGGACTGGGAAACAAACGCTAGCTCTGCTCACAAGAAACACACTCTGCTTTTGAGAAAAGAGCACTTTTCTACTCTACAGTGTTTCCTCTATGGCCAGAACAGTGAGCTTGCTCAGAAAAAAAGGACTGTGCTTCCTACACACACGGGTCATATCTAGTTCAATTCTGCTTACGAAACTGACGAGAACAGTATACCCTCTTCAGTCAAATACACTGCACATGCTGGGAACAGGCACCAGTGCTATTTGTCCTGTGTATGACAATAGGAGTGCAATAGTGATTCTTCTTACCAGAAAACAAGTCTTGCTCGTAGGACCAGAAACTGCATGTGACACAACTCAATTTAGGACTGGGAAAGAAACGCTAGCTCGCCTTACAAGAAACACACTCTGCTTTTGAGAAAAGAGAACTCTTCTACTCTACTGTGTTTCCTAAGGGGTCCGAGCAGTGAGCTTGCTCAGAACAAAAGAACTGTGCTTCATACACACACGGGCCATATCTAGTTCAACTCTGCTTACGAAACTGACAAGAACAGTAGCTCCTCTTCAGTCCAATACACTGTACTTGCTGGAAGAAGACGCGAGTGCTATTTGCACTGTGTATGGCAAAGGGAGGGCAATAGTGACTTTCCTTACCAGAAAAAAACTCTTGCTGGTAGGACCAAAAACTGCATGTGATTCAACTCCATTTAGGACTGGGAAACAAACGCTAGCTCGCGTTACAAGAAACACAATCTGCTTTTGAGAAAAGAGCACTCTTCTACTCTACTGTTTTTCCTATAGGACCAGAAAAGAGAGCTTGCTCAGAACAAAAGAACTGGCTTCCTACATACACGGCCATATGTAGTTCAATTCTGCATAGGAAACTGACAAGAACAAAAGATTTTTTTCAGTCCAATACACTGTAAATGCTGGGAAGAGAAACCAGTGCTATTTGCCCTGTGTATGACAATGGGAGCGCAATAGTGACTCTTTTTACCAGAAAAAACTCTTGCTCGTAGGACCAGAAACTGCATGTGATTCAACTCCATTTAGGACTGGGAAAGAAACGCTAGCTAGCCTTACAAGAAACACAGTCTGCTTTTGAGAATAGAGCACTCTTCTACTCTACAGTGTTTCCTATAGGGCGAGAACAGTGAGCTTGCTCAGAACAAAAGAACTGTGCTTCCTACACACACGGGCCATATCTATTTCAACTCTGCTTAGGAAACTGATGAGAACAGTAGCTCCTCTTTAGTCCAATACACTGTACTTACTGGGAACAGACGCGAGTGCTATTTGCACTGTGTATGGCAATGGGAGCACAATAGTGACTTTCCTTACCAGAAAAAACTCTTGCTCATAGGACCAGAAACTGCATGTGATTCAACTCCATGTAGGACTGGGAAACAAACGCTAGCTCGCCTTACAAGAAACACACTCTGCTTTTGAGGAAAGAGCACTCTTCTACTCTACTGTGTTTCCTATTGGGCCAGAACAGTGAGCTTGCTGAGAACAAAAAAACTGTGCTTCCTACCCACACGGGCCATATCTAGTTCAACTCTGCTTAGGAACCTGACAAGAAGAGTAGATCTTCTTCAGTCGACTACACTGTACATGCTGGGAACAGACGCCAGTGCTATGTGCCCTGTGTATGGCAAAGGGAGCGCAATAGTGACTCTTCTAACCAGGAAACCACTCTTGCTCGTAGGACCAGAAACTGCATGTGTACTTCAAGTCCATTTAGGACTGGGAAACAAATGCTAGCTCGCCTTACAAGAAACACACTCTGCTTTTGAGAAAAGAGCACTCTTCTACTCTACTGTGTTTCCTATGCGGTTCGAACAGTGAGTTTGCTCAGAACAAAAGAACTGTGCTTCCTACACACACGGGCCATATCTAGTTCAACTCTGCTTAGGAAACTGACAAGAACAGTAGCTTCTCTTCAGTCCAATACACTGTACTTGCTGGGAACAGACGCGAGTGCTATTTGCACTGTGTACGGCAATAAGTGCACAATAGTGAATCTTCTTACCAGGAAACAACTCTTGCTCTTAGGACCAGAAACTGCATTTGATTCAATCCACTTAAGACTGGGAAACAAACGCTAGCTTGCCTTACAAGAAACATGCTCTACTTTTGAGAATAGGGCACACATCTACTCTACTGTTTTTCCTATGTTGTCCGAACAGTGAGCTTGCTGAGAACAAAAGAAATGTTTTTCCTACACACACGGGCCATATCTAGTTCAACTCTGCTTAGGAACCTGACAAGAACAGTAGATCCTCTTCAGTCCAATACACTGTACATGCTGGTAACAGACGCCAGTGCTATTTGCCCTGTGTATGACAATGGGAGCGCAATAGTGACTCTTTTTACCAGAAAACAACTCTTTCTCCTAGGACCAGAAACTGCATGTGATTCAACTCCATTTAGGACTGGGAAACAAACGCTAGCTCGCCATACAAGAAACACACTCTGCTTTTGAGAAAAGAGCACTCTTCTACTCTACTGTGTTTCCTCTGGGGTTCGAACAGTGAGCTTGCTCAGAACAAAAGAACTGTGCTTCCTACACACATGGGCCATATCTAGTTCAACTCTCCTTAGGAAACTGACAAGAACAGTATCTCCTCTTCAGTCCAATGCACTGTACTTGTTGGGAACAGACATGAGTGCTATTTTTACTGTGAATGGCAATGGGAGCGCAATAGTGACTCTTCTTACCAGAGAACAACTCTTGCGCGTAGGACCAAAAACTGCATTTGATTCACCTCCATTTGGGACTGGGAAACAAACGCTAGCTAGCCTTACAAGAAACACACTCTGTGTATGAGAAAAGAGCACTCCTCTACTCTACTGTGTTTCCTATAGGGCCAGAACAGTGAGCTTGCTCAGAACAACAGAACTGTGCTTCCTACACACGCGGGCCATATCTAGTTCATTTCTGCTTATGAAACTGAGAAGAACAGTAGCCTCTCTTCAGTCCAATACACTGTACTTGCTGGGAACAGACGCGAGTGCTATTTGCACTGTGTATGGCAAAGGGAGAGCAAAATGGACTCTTCTTACCAGAAAACAAGTCTCGCTCGTAGGACCAGAAACTTCATGTGTATTTCACTCCATTTAGGACTGGGAAACAAACGCTAGCTTGTCTTACAAGAAACACACTCTGCTTTTGACAAAAGAGCACTCTTCTACTCTACTGTGTTTCCTATGGGGTCCAAACAGAGAACTTGCTCAGAACAAAAGAACTGTGCTTCCTACACCCGGGCCATATCTAGTTCAACTCTGCTTAGGAAACTGACAAGAACAGTAGCTCCTCTTCAGGCCAATACACTGTAATTGCTGGGAACAGACGCCAATGCTATTTGCAGTGTGTATGGCAATGGGAGCGCAATAGTGACTCTTCTTACCAGAAAACAACTCTTGCTCGTAGGACCAGAAACTGCATCGGATTCAACTCCATTTCTGACTGGGAAACAAACACTAGCTCGCCTTTCAAGAAACACAGTCTGCTTTTGTGAAAAGGGCACTCTTCTACTCTACTGTGTTTCCTATGGGGTCCGAACAGTGAGCTTGCTCAGAAGAAAAGAACTGTGCTTCCTACACACACGGCCATATCTAGTTTAATTCTGCTTAGGAACCTGACAAGAACAGTAGATCCTCTTCAGGCCAATACACTGTACAAGCTGGGAACCGACGCCAATGCTATTTGCCCTGTGTATGACATTGGGAGCGCAATAGTGACTCTTCTTACCACAAAACAGCTCTTGATCGTAGGACCAGAAACTGCATGGGATTCAACTCCATTTAGGACTGGGAAACAAACACTAGCTCACCTTACAAGAAACACACTCTGCTTTTGAGAAAAGAGCACTCTTCTACTCTACTGTGATTCCTAAGGTGTCCGAACAGTGAGCTTGCTCAGAACAAAAGAACTGTGCTTCCTACACACATGGGCCATATCTAATTCAACTTTGCTTAGGAAACTGACAAGAACAGTAGCTTCTCTTCAGTCCAAAACACTGTACTTGCTGGGAACAGACACGAGTGCTATTTGTAATGTGTATGACAATGGGAGCACAATAGTGACTCTTCTTACCAGAAAACAACTCTTGCTCTAGGGACCAAAAACTGCATGTGACTCAACTCCATGTAGGACTGGGAAACAAACGCTAGCTCTGCTCACAAGAAACACACTCTGCTTTTGAGAAAAGAGCACTCTTCTACTCTACAGTGTTTCCTCTATGGCCAGAACAGTGTGCTTGCTCAGAACAAAAGAACTGTGCTTCCTACACACACGGGCGATATCTAGTTCAACTCTGCTGAGGAAACTGACAAGAGAAGTAGCTCCTCTTCAGTCCAATACACTGTACTTGCTGGCAACAGATGCCAGTGCTATTTGCACTGTGTATGGCAATGGGAGCGCAATAGTGACTTTCCTTACCAGAAAGCAACTCTTGCTTGTAGGACCAAAAACTGCATGTGATTCAACTCCATTTAGGACTGGGAAACAAATGCTAGCTCGCCTTACAAGTAACACACTCTGTTTTTGAGGAAGGAGCACTCTTCTACTCTACTGTGTTTCCTTTAGCGCCAGAACAGTGAGCTTGCTCAGAACAAAAGAACTGTGCTTCCTACACACACGGCCATATCTAGTTCAATTCTCAATAGGAAACTGACAAGAACAGTAGATCCTCTTCAGTCCAATACACTGTACTTGCTCGGAACAGACGCGAATGCTATTTGCATTGTGTATGACAATGGGAGCGCAATTGTGACTCTTCATACCACAAAACAACTCTTGCTCATAAAACCAGAAACTGCATGTGATTCAACTCCATTTAGGACTTTGAAACAAACGCAAGCTCGCCTTACAAGAAACACACTCTGCTTTTGAGAAAAGAGCACTCTTCTACTCTACTGTGTTTCCTATAGGACCAGAACAGTGAGCTTGCTAAGAACAAAAGAACTGTGCTTCCTACACACACGGCCATATCTAGTTCAACTCTGCTTAGGAAACTGATGAGAACAGTAGATCCTCTTCAGTCCAATACACTGTACTTGCTGGGAACAGACGCCAGTGCTATTTGCACTGTGTGCAGCAATGGGAGCACAATAGTGACTCTTCTTAGCAGAAAACAACTCTTGCTCATAGGACCAGAAACTGCATGTTATTCAACTTCATTTAGGACTGGTAAACAAACGCTAGCTCGCCTTACAAGAAACAGACTCTGCTTTTGAGAAAAGAGCACTCTTCTACTCTACTGTGTTTCCTGTAGGGCCAGAACAGTGAGCTTGCTCAGAACAAAAGAACTGTGCTTCCTAGACACGGGCCATATCTAGTTCAATTCTGCATAGGAAACTGACAAGAACAGTAGCTCCTCTTCAGTCCAATACACTGTAATTGCTGGGAACAGACGCGAGTGCTATTTGCACTGTGTATGGCAATGGGAGCCTAATAGTGACTTTCCTTACCAGAAAGCAACTCTTGCTCGTAGGACCAAAAACTGCATGTGATTCAACTCCATTTAGGACTGGGAAACAAATGCTACCTCGCCTTACAAGTAACACACTCTGCTTTTGAGGAAGGAGCACTCTTCTACTCTACTGTGTTTCCTTTAGCGCCAGAACAGTGAGCTTGCTCAGAACAAAAGAAATGTGCTTCCTACACACACGGCCATATCTAGTTCAATTCTCCTTAGGAAACTGACAAGAACAGTAGATCCTCTTCAGTCCAATACACTGTAATTGCTGGGAACAGATGCGAGTGCTATTTGCACTGTGTATGGCAATGGGAGCGCAATTGTGACTCTTCATACCACAAAAAAAACTCTTGCTCATAGGACCAGAAACTGCATGAGATTCAACTACATTTAGGACTGGGAAACAAACGCTAGCTCGCCTGAAATGAAACACACTCTGTTTTTTAGAAAAGAGCACTCTTCTACTCTACTGTGTTTCCTACAGGGCCAGAACAGTGAGCTTTCACAGAACAAAAGAACTGTGCTTCCTACACACACGGGCCATATCTAGTTCAACTCTGCTTTGGACTGACGAGAACAGTAGCTCCTCTTCAGTCCAATACACTGTACTTGCTTCGAACAGACGCGAGTGCTATTTGCACTGTGTATGGAAATGGAGCGCAATAGTGACTTTTCTTACCAAAAAACAACTCTTGCTCATAGGACCACAAACTGCATGTGATTCAACTTCATTTAGGACTGGGAAACAAACACTAGCTCGCCTTACAAGAAACACAGTCTTCTTTTTGAGTAAAGAGCACTCTTCTACTCTACTGTGTTTTCTATGGGGTCCGAACAGTGAGCTTGCTGAGAACAAAAGAACTGTGCTTCCTTCACACTCACGCCATATCTAATTCAACTCTGCTTAGGAAAATGACATGAACAGGAGCTCCTCTTCAGTCCAATACACTGTACTTGCTGGGAACAGATGCTAGTGCTATTTGCACTGTGTATGGCAATGGGAGCACAATAGTGTCTTTCCTTACCAGAAAACAACTCTTGAGTGTAGGACCAGAAACTGCTTGTGATTCAACTCCATTTAGGACTTGGAAACAAATGCTAGCTCGCCTTACAAGAAACACACTCTCCTTTTGAGAAAACAGCACTCTTCTACTCTACTGTGTTTCCAATAGCGCCAGAACAGTGAGCTTCCTCATAACAAAAGAACTGTGCTTCCTACACACGGCTATATTTCGTTCAATTCTGCTTAGTAAACTGACAAGAACAGTAGATCCTCTTCAGTCCAATACACTGTACATGCTGGGAACAAACGCCAGTGCGATTTGCGCTGTGTATGGCAATGGGAGCGCAATAGTGACTCTTTGCACCAGAAAACAACTCTTGCTCGTAGGACCAGAAACTGCATTTGATTCACCTCCATTTAGGACTGGGAAACAAACGCTAGCTAGACTTACAAGAAACACACTCTGCTTTTGAGAAAAGAGCACTCCTCTACTCTACTGTGTTTCCTATAGGGCCAGAACAGTGAGCTTGCTCAGAAAAAAAGAACTGTGCTTCCTACACACACGGGCCATATCTAGTTCAATTCTGCTTACAAAACTGACAAGAACAGTAGCCTCTCTTCAGTCCAATACACTGTACTTGCTGGGAACAGACGCGAGTGCTATTTGTACTGTGTATGGCAAAGGGAGCACAAAATGGACTCTCATTACCAGAAAACAACTCTTGCTCGTAGGACCAGAAACTGCATGTGATTCAACTCCATTTAGGACTTGGAAACAAACGCTAGCTCGCCTTACAAGAAACACACTCTGCTTTTGACAAAAGAGCACTCTTCTACTCTACTGTGTTTCCTATGGGGTCCAAACAGAGAACTTGCTCAGAACAAACGAACTGTGCTCCTAACACTCGGGCCATATCTAGTTCATCTCTGCTGAGGAAACTGACAATAGAAGTAGCTCCTCTTCAGTCCAATACACTGTACTTGCTGGGAAGAGACGCCAGTGCTATTTGCACTGTGTATGGCAATGGGAGCGCAATAGTGACTTTCCTTACCAGAAAGCAACTCTTGCTCGTAGGACCAAAAACTGCATGTGATTCAACTCCATTTAGGACTGGGAAACAAATGCTACCTCGCCTTACAAGTAACACACTCTGCTTTTGAGGAAGGAGCACTCTTCTACTCTACTGTGTTTTCTTTAGCGCCAGAACAGTGAGCTTGCTCAGAACAAAAGAAATGTGCTTCCTACACACACGGCCATATCTGGTTCAATTCTCCTTAGGAAACTGACAAGAACAGTAGATCCTCTTCAGTCCAATACACTGTACTTGCTGGGAACAGATGCGAGTGCTATTTGCACTGTGTATGGCAATGGGAGCGCAATTGTGACTCTTCATACCACAAAACAACTCTTGCTCATAGGAACAGAAACTGCATGAGATTCAACTCCATTTAGGACTGGGAAACAAACGCAAGCTCGCCTTACAAGAAACACACTCTGCTTTTTAGAATAGAGCACTCATCTACTCTACTGTGTTTCCTATAGGACCAGAACAGTGAGCTTGCTCAGAACAAAAGAACTGTGCTTCCTACACACACGGGCCATATCTAGTTCAACTCTGCTTAGGAAACTGACGAGAACAGTAGATCCTCTTCAGTCCAATACACTGTACTTGCTGGGAACAGACGCGAGTGCTATTTGCTCTGTGTACGGCAATGGATGCACAATAGTGACTCTTCTTACCAGAAAACAACTCTTGCTCTTAGGACCTGAAACTGCATTTGATTCAATCCACTTAGGGATGGGAAACAAACGCTAGCTCACCTTACAAGAAACACGCTCTGCTTTTGAGAATAGGGCACACATCTACTCTACTGTGTTTCCTTTGGGGTCCGAACAGTGAGCTTGCTCAGAAAAAAAGAACTGTGCTTACTACACACACGGGTCATTTCTAGTTCAACTCTGCTTAGGAACCTGACAAGAACAGTAGATCCTCTTCAGTCTAATACACTGTACATGCTGGGAACAGACGCCAGTGCTATTTGCCCTGTGTATGACAATGGAAGCCCAATAGTGACTCTTCTTACCAGAAAACAACTCTTGCTCGTAGGACAAGAAACTGCATGGGATTCAACTCCATTTAGGACTGGGAAGCAAACGCTATCTAGCCTTACAAGAAACACACTCTGCTTTTGAGAAAAGAGCACTCTTCTACTCTACTGTGTTTCCTATAGTGCCAGAACATTGAGCTTGCTGAGAACAAAAGAACTGTGCATCCTACACACACGGGCCATATCTAGTTCAACTCTGCTTAGGAAACTGACAAGAACAGTAGCTCCTCTTCAGTCCAATACACTGTACTTGCTGGGAACAGACACGAGTGCTCTTTGCACTGTGTACAGCAATGGGAGCACAATAGTGATTCTTCTTACCAGAAAACAACTCTTGCTCATAGGACCAAAAATTGCATGTTATTCAACTCCACATAGGACTGGGAAACAAACGCTAGCTCGCCTTACAAGAAACACGCTCTGCTTTGAGAAAAGGTCACACTTCTACTCTACTGTGTTTCCTATAGGGTCCGAACAGTTAGCTTGCTCAGAACAAAAGAACCATGCTTCCTACACACACGGGCAATATCTAGTTCAACTCTGCTTAGGAAACTGACAAGAACAGTAGATTCTCTTCAGTCCAATACACTGTACTTGCTGGGAACAGACGCCAGTGCTATTTGCACTGTGTATGGCATTTGGAGTGCATTAGTGACTCTTCTTACCAGAAAACAACTCTTGCTCGTAAGACCAAAAACTGCATTTGATTCAACTCCATTTAGGACTGGGAAACAAACCCTAGCTTGCCTTACAAGAAACACACTCTGCTTTTGAGAAAAGAGCACTCTTCTACTCTACTGTGTTTCCTATGGGGTCCGAACAGTGAGCTTGCTGAGAAAAAAAGAAATGTGCTTCCTACACACACGGGCCATATGTAGTTCAACTCTGCTTAGGAAACTCACAAGAACAGTAGCTCCTCTTCAGTCCAATACACTGTACTTGCAGGGAAGAGACGCGAGGGCTATTTGCACTGTGTACGGAAATGGGAGCACAATAGTGACTTTTCTTACCAGAAAACAACTCTTGCTCGTAGGACCAGAAACTGCATGTGATTTACTCCATTTAGAACTGGGAAACAAACACTAGCTTGCCTTACAAGAAACACTTTCTGCTTTTGAGAAAGGAGCACTCTTCTACTCTACTGTGTTTCCTACAGGGCCAGAACAGTGAGCTTGCTCAGAGCAAAAGAACTGAGCTTCCTACACACACGGGCCATATCTAGTTCAACTCTGCTTATGAAACTGACAAGAACAGTAGCTCCTCTTCAGTCCAATACACTGTACTTGCTGGGAACAGACGCGAGTGCTATTTGCACTGTGTACGGCAATGGGAGCACAATAGTGACTCTTCTTACCAGAAAACAACTCTTGCTCCTAGGACCAGAAACTGCATGTGATTCAGCTCTATTTTGGACTGAAAAACAAACGCTAGCTCGCCTGACATGAAACACACTCAGTTTTTTAGAAAAGAGCACTCTTCTACTCTACAGTGTTTCCTATAGGGCCAGAACAGTGAGCTTTTTCAGAACAAAAGACCTGTGCTTCCTACACACACGGGCCATATCTAGTTCAACTCTGCTTTGGAAACTGACGAGAACAGTAGCTCCTCTTCAGTCCAATATACTGTACTTGCTTCGAACAGACGCGAGTGCTATTTGCACTGTGTATGGAAATGGAGCGCAATTGTGACTTTCCTTAACAAAAAACAACTCTTGCTCGTAGGACCAAAAACTGCATGTGATTCAACTCCATTTAGGACTGGGAAACAAACACTAGCTCGCCTTACAAGAAACACAGTCTTCTTTTTGAGTAAAGAGCACTCTTCTACTCTACTGTGTTTTCTATGGAGTCCGAACAGTGAGCTTGCTGAGAACAAAAGAACTGTGCTTTCTACACACTCACGCCATATCTAATTCAACTCTGCTTCGGAAAATGACATGAACAGTAGCTCCTCTTCAGTCCAATACACTGTACTTGCTGGGAACAGATGTGAGCGCTGTTTGCACTGTGTATAGCAATGGGAGCGCAATAGTGACTTTCCTTACCAGAAAACAACTCTTGTGTGTAGGACCAGAAACTGCATGTGATTCAACTCCATTAAGGACTTGGAAACAAACGCTAGCTCGCCTTAAAAGAAACACACTCTGCTTTTGAGAAAACAGCACTCTTCTACTCTACTGTGTTTCCTATAGCGCCAGAACAGTGAGCTTGCTCAGAACAAAAGAACTGTGCTTCCTACACACGGGCCATATATAGTTCAACTCTGCTTAGGAAACTAACAAGAACAGTAGCTCCTCTTCAGTCCAATACACTGTACTTGCTGGGAACAGACGCGAGTGCTATTTGCACTGTGAACAGCAATGGGAGCACAATAGTGACTCTTCTTACTAGAAAACAACTCTTGCTCTTAGGACCAGAAACTGCATGTCATTCAACTCCATTTAGGACTGGGAAACAAACACTAGCTCGCCTTACTAGAAACACACTCTGCTCTTGAGGAAAGAGCACTCTTCTACTCTACTGTGTTTCCTGAAGGGCCAGAACAGTGAGCTTGCTCAGAACAAAAGAACTGTGCTTCCTACACACACGGGCCATATCTAGTTCAATTCTGCTTAGGAAACTGACAAGAACAGTAGCTCCTCTTCAGTCCAATACACTGTACTTGTTGGGAACAGACGCGAGTGCTATTTGCACTGTGTATGGCAAAGGGAGCTCAATAGTGACTCTTACGAGAAAACAACTCTTGCTCATAGGACCAGAAACTGCATGTGTATTTCAACTCCATTTAGGACTGGGAAACAAATGCTAGCTCACCTGAAATGAAACACACTCTGCTTTTGAGAAAACAGCACTCTTCTACTCTAATGTGTTTCCTATAGGGCCAGAACAGTGAGCTTGCTCAGAACAAAAGAACTGTGCTTCCTACACATGGCCATATCTAGTTCAATTCTGCTCAGGAAACTGACAAGAACAGTAGATCCTCTTCAGTCCAATACACTGTACTTGCTGGGAACAGACGCCAGTGCTATTTGCATTGTGTATGAAAATGGGAGCGCAATAGTGACTCTTCTTACCAGAAAACAACTCTTGCTCGTAGGACCAGAAACTGCATGTGTATTTCAACTCCATTTAGGACTGGGAAACAAATGCTAGCTCGCCTTACAAGAAACACACTCTGCTTTTGAGAAAAGAGCACTCTTCCACTCTACTGTGTTTCCTATGGGGTTCGAACAGTGAGCTTGTTCAGAACAAAAGAAGTGTGCTTCCTACACACACGGGCCATATCTAGTTCAACTCTGCTTAGGAAACTGACAAGAACAGTAGCTCCTCTTCAGACCAATACACTGTACTTGCGTTAAACAGACGCCAGTGCTATTTGCCCTGTGTATGGCAATGGGAGCGCAATACTGACTCTTCTTACCAGAAAACAACTCTTGCTCGTAGGAACAAAAACTGCATTTGATTCAACTCCAATTAGGACTGAGAAACAAATGCTAGCTCGCCTTAGAAGAAACACACTCTGCTTTTGAGAAAGAGCCCTTTTCTACTCTACTGTGTTTTTCATAGGGCCAGAACAGTGAGCTTGCTCAGAACAAAAGAACTGTGCTTCCTACACACACGGGCCATATCTAGTTCAATTCTCCTTAGGAAACTGACAAGAACAGTAGATCCTCTTCAGTCCAATACACTGTACTTACTGGGAACAGACACCAGTGCTATTTGCCCTGTGTATGACAATGGGAGCACAATAGTGACTCTTCTTACCACAAAACAACTCTTGCTCGTAGGACCAGAAACTGCATGTGATTCAACTCCATTTAGGATTGGGAAAAACGCTAGCTCGCCTTACAAGAAACACACTCTGCTTTTGAGAATAGGGCACACATCTACTCTACTGTGTTTCCTATGGGGTCCAAACAGTGAGCTTGCTCAGAACAAAAGAACTGTGCTTCCTACACACACGGGTCATATCTAGTTCAACTCTGCTTAGGAAACTGACAAGAACAGTAGATCCTCTTCAGTCCAATACACTGCACTTGCTGGGCACATACGCGAGTGCTCTTTGCACTGTGTTCAGCAATGGGAGCGCAATAGTTACTCTTCTTACCAGAAAACAACTCTTTTTCATAGGACCAGAAAGTGAATGTCATTCAACTCCATTTAGGACTGGGAAACAAACGCTAGCTCACCTTACAAGAAACACACTCTTCTTCTTGAGTAAAGTACACTCTTCAACTCTACTTTGATTACTATGGGGTCCGAATTGTGAGGTTGCTGAGAACAAAAGAACTGTGCTTCCTACACACTCGCGCCATATCTAATTCAACTCTGCTTAGGAAAATGACAAGAACATTAGCTCCTCTTCAGCCCAATGTACTGTACTTGATGGGAACAGATGTGAGGGCTATTTGCACTGTGTATGGCAATGGGAGCGCAATAATGACTTTCCTTACCAGAAAACAACTCTTGCGTGTAGGACCAAAAACTGCATGTGATTCAACTCCATTTAGGATTGGGAAACAAACGCTAGCTCGCCTTACAAGAAACACAATCTGCTTTTGAGAAAAGAGCACTCTTCTACTATACTGTGTTTCCTATGGGATCCAAACAGTGAGCTTGCTCAGAACAAAAGAACTGTGTTTCTTACACACACGGGCCATATCTAGTTCAACTCTGCTTAGGAAACTGACGAGAACAGTAGCTCCTCTTCAGTCCAATACACTGTACTTACTGGGAACAGACGCGAGTGCTATTTGCACTGTGTATGGCAATGGGAGCACAATAGTGACTCTTCTTACAAGAAAACAACTCTTGCTCGTAGGACCAGAAACTGCATTTGATTCAATCCACTTAGGACTGGGAAACAAACGCTAGCTCGCCTTACAAGAAACACGCTCTGCTTTTGAGAATAAGGCACACATCTACTCTACTGTGTTTCCTATGGGGTCCAAACAGTGAGCTTGCTCAGAAAAAAAGAATTGTGCTTCCTACACACACAGGTCATATCTAGTTCAACTCTGCTTAGGAAACTGACAAAAACAGTAGCTCTTCTTCAGTCCAATACACTGTACTTGCTGGGCACAGACGCAAGGGCTATTTGTACTGTGTATGACAATGGGAGCACAATAGTGACTCTTCTTACCAGAAAAAAACTCTTGCTCGTAGGACCAGAAACTGCATGTGTATTTCATCTCCATTTAAGACTGGGAAACAAACGCTAGCTCGCCTTACAAGAAACACACTCTGCTTTTGAAAAAAATGCACTCTTCTACTCTACTGTGTTTCCTATGGGGTTCGAAATGTGAGCTTGCTCAGAACAAAAGAACTGTGCTTCCTACACACACGGGCCATATCTTCTTCAATTCTGCTTAGGAAACAGACAAGAACAGTAGAACCTCTTCAGTCCAATAGACTGTACATGCTGGGAAGAAACGCCAGTGCTATTTGCCCTGTGTGTGACAATGGGAGCGCAATAGTGACTCTTCTTACCAGAAAACAACTCTTGCTGTATGACCAGACACTGCATGTGATTCAACTCCATTTAGGACTGGGAAACAAACGCTAGCTCGCCTTACAAGAAACACACTCTGCTTTTGAGAAAAGAGCACTCTTCTACTCTGCTGTGTTTCCTATGGGGTCCGAACAGTGAGCTTGCTGAGAACAAAAGAACTGTGCTTACTACAAACACGGGCCATATCTAGTTCAACTCTGCTTAGGAAACTGACAAGAACAGTAGATCCTCTTCAGTCCAATACGCTGTACATGCTGGGTACAGACGCCAGTGCTATTTGCACTGTGTATGGCAATGGGAGCGCAATAGTGACTCTTCTTACCAGAAAACAACTCTTGCTCGTAGGACCAGAAACTGCATGTGATTCAACTCCATTTAGGACTGGGAAACAAACGCTAGCTGGCCTTACAAGAAACACACTCTGCTTTTGAGAAAAGAGCACTCTTCTACTCTACTGTGTTTCCTATGGGGTCCGAACAGTGAGCTTGCTCAGAACAAATGAACTGTGCTTCCTACACACACGGGCCATATCTAGTTCAAGTCTGCTTAGGAAACTGACAAGAACAGTAGCTCCTCTTCAGTCCAATACACTGTACTTGCTGGGAACAGACGCGAGTGCTATTTGCACTGTATACGGCAATGGGAGCACAATAGTGACTCTTCTTACCAGAAAACAACTCTTGCTCGTATGACCAGAAACTGCATGTGATTCAACTCCATTTAGGTCTGGGAAGCAAACGCTATCTTGCCTTACAAGAAACACACTCTGCTTTTGAGAAAAGAGCACTCTTCTACTCTACAGTATTTCCTATAGGGCCAGAACAGTGAGCTTGCTCAGAACAAAAGAACTGTGCTTCTTACACACATGGCCGTATCTAGTTCAATTGTGCTTAGGAAACTGACAAGAACAGTAGATCCTCTTCAGTCCAATACACTGTACATGCTGGGAACAGACGCCAGTGCTATTTGCCCTGTGTATGACAATGGGAGCGCAATTGTGACTTTCCTTACCAGAAAACAACTCTTACTTGTACGTCCAGATACTGCATGTGATTCAACTCCATTTAGGACTGGGAAACAAACGCTA
Organism: Peromyscus eremicus; assembly: GCF_949786415.1. Taxonomy (NCBI): domain Eukaryota; kingdom Metazoa; phylum Chordata; class Mammalia; order Rodentia; family Cricetidae; genus Peromyscus; species Peromyscus eremicus. Next base: position 13,228 of record NW_026736771.1, on the reverse strand, counting down.
TCTCACCTTACAAGAAACACACTCTGCTTTTGAGAAAAGAGCACTCATCTACTCTACTGTGTTTCCTATAGGGCCAGAAAGTTAGTTTGCTCAGAACAAAAGAACTGTGTTTCCTATACACACGGGCCATATCTAGTTCAACTCTGCTCAGGAAACTGACAAGAACAGTATATACTCTTCAGTCCAATACACTGTACTTGATTGGAACAGATGCAAGTGCTATTTGCACTGTGTATGGCAATGGGAGCGCAATAGTCACTCTTCTCACCAAAAAACAACTCTACTCGTAGGAACAGAAACTGCATGTGATTCAACTTCATTTACGACTGGGAAACAAAAGCTAGCTCGCCTTACAAGAAACTCATTCTGCTTTTGAGAAAAGAGTACTCTTCTACTCTACTGTGTTTCCTATGGGGTCCGAAGAGTGAGCTTGCTCAGAACAAATGAACTGTGCTTCCTACACACACAGGCCATATCTAGTTCAAGTCTGCTTAGGAAACTGACAAGAACAGTAGCTCCTCTTCAATCAAATACACTGTACTTGCTGAGAGCAGACGCGAGTGCTATTTGCACTGAGTATGGCAATGAGAGCACAATAGTGACTCTTCTTACCAGAAAACAACTCTTGCTCGTAGGACCAGAAACTGCATGTGATTCAACTCCATTTAGGACTGGGAAGCAAACGCTAGGTGGCCTTACACTAAACACACTCGGCTTTTGAGAAAAGAGCACTCAACTACTCTACTGTGTTTCCTATGGGGTCCGAACAGTGAGCTTGCTCAGAACAAAAGAACTGTGCTTCTTACACACACGGGCCATATCTAGTTCAACTCTGCTTAGGAAACTGACGAGAACAGTAGCTCCTCTTCAGTCCAATACACTGTACTTACTGGGAACAGACGCGAGTGCTATTTGCACTGTGTACGGCAATGGGGCACAATAGTGCCTCTTCTTACAAGAAAACAACTCTTGCTCGTAGGACCAGAAACTGCATTTGATTCAATCCACTTAGGACTGGGAAACAAACGCTAGCTTGCCTTACAAGAAACACGCTCTGCTTTTGAGAATAAGGCACACATCTACTCTACTGTGTTTCCTATGGGGTCCAAACAGTGAGCTTGCTCAGAACAAAAGAATTGTGCTTCCTACACACACAGGTCATATCTAGTTCAACTCTGCTTAGGAAACTGACAAAAACAGTAGCTCCTCTTCAGTCTAATACACTGTACTTGCAGAAAACAGACGAAAGGGCTATTTGCACTGTGTATGACAATGGGAGCACAATAGTGACTCTTCTTACCAAAAAACAACTCTTGCTCGTAGGACCAGAAACTGCATGTATATTTCATCTCCATTTAGGACTGGGAAAGAAACGCTAGCTTGCCTTACAAGAAACACACTCTGCTTTTGAGAAAAATGCACTCATCTACTCTACTGTTTTTCCTATGGGGTTCGAAATGTGAGCTTGCTCAGAACAAAAGAACTGTGCTTCCTACACACATGGGCCATATCTTGTTCAATTCTGCTTAGGAAACTGACAAGAACAGTAGAACCTCTTCAGTCCAATAGACTGTACATGCTGGGAAGAGACGCCAGTGCTCTTTGCCCTGTGTGTTACAATGGGAGCGCAATAGTGACTCTTCTTACCAGAAAACAACTCTTGCTCGTATGACCAGACACTGCATGTGATTCAACTCCATTTAGGACTGGGAAACAAACGCTAGCTCGCCTTACAAGAAACACACTCTGCTTTTGAGAAAAGAGCACTCTTCTACTCTACTGTGTTTCCTATGGGGTCCGAACAGTGAGCTTGCTGAGAACAAAAGAACTGTGCTTCCTACACACACGGGCCATATCTAGTTCAACTCTGCTTAGGAAACTGACGAGAACAGTAGCTCCTCTTCAGTCCAATACACTGTACTTACTGTTAACAGACGCGAGTGCTATTTGCACTGTGTACGGCAATGGGAGCACAATAGTGACTCTTCTTACAAGAAAACAACTCTTGCTCGTAGGACCAGAAACTGCATGTGATTCAACTCCATTTAGGACTGCGAAACAAACGCTAGCTCGCCTTACAAGAAACACACTCTGCTTTTGAGAAAAGAGCACTCTTCTACATTACTGTGTTTCCTATGGGATCCAAAGAGTGAGCTTGCTCAGAACAAATGAACTGTGCTTCCTACACACACGGGCCATATTTCGTCCAAATTTGCTTAGGAAACTGACAAGAACAGTAGCTCCTCTTCAGTCCAATACACTGTACTTGCTGGGAACAGACGCGAGTGCTATTTGCACTGTGTATGGCAATGGGAGCGCAATAGTGACTTTCCTTACCAGAAAACAACTCTTGCTCTTTGGAACGAAAACTGCATGTGATTCAACTCCATTTAGGACTGGGAAACAAACTCTAGCTTGCCTTACAAGAAGCACACTCTGCTTTGGAGGAAAGAGCACTCTTCTACTCTACTGTGTTTCCTATAGGGCCAGAACAGTGAGCTTGCTGAGTACAAAAGAACTGTGCTTCCTACAAACATGGGCCATACCTAGTTCAACTCTGCTTAGGAACCTGACAAGAACAGTAGATCCTCTTGAGTCCAATACACTGTACATGCTGGGAACAGAGGCCAATGCTATTTGCCCTGAGTATGACAATGGGAGCGCAATAGTGACTCTTATTACCAGAAAAAACTCTTGCTCCTAGGACCAGAAACTGCATGTGATTCAACTCCATTTAGGACTGGGAAACAAACGCTAGCTGACCTTACAAGAAACACACTCTGCTTTTGAGAAAAATGCACTCTTCCACTCTACTGTGTTTCCTATGGGGTTCGAAATGTGAGCTTGCTCAGAACAAAAGAACTGTGCTTCCTACACACACGGGCCATATCTAGTTCAATTCTGCTTAGGAAACTGACAAGAACAGTAGATCCTATTCAGTCCAATACACTGTACATGCTGTGTACAGACGCCAGTGCTATTTGCACTGTGTATGGCAATGTGAGCGCAATAGTGACTCTTCTTACCAGAAAACATCCCTTGCTCGTAGGTCCAGAAACTGCATGTGATTCAACTCCATTTAGGACTGGGAAACAAACGCTAGCTCGCCTTACAAGAAACACACTCTGCTTTGAGAAAAGAGCACTCTTCTACTCTACTGTGTTTCCTATAGGTCCAAACAGTGAGCTTGCTCAGAACAAAAGAACTGTGCTTCCTACACACACGGGCCATATCTAGTTCAATTCTGTTTAGGAAACTGACAAGAACAGTATCTCCTCTTCAGTCCAATACACTGTACTTGCTGGGAACAGACGCGAGTGCTAATTGAGCTATGTATGGCAATGGGAGCACAATAGTGACTTTCCTTACCAGAAAACAACTCTTGTTCATAGGAACGCAAACTGCATGTGATTCAACTCCATTTAGGACTGCGAAACAAACGCTAGCTCGCCTTACAAAAAACACACTCTGCTTTTGAGGAAAGAGCAATCTTCTACTCTACTGTGTTTCCTACAGGCCAGAACAGTGAGCTTTTTGAGTACAAAAGAACTGTGCTTCCTACACACATGGGCCTTATCTAGTTCAACTCTGCTTAGGAAACTGACAAGAACAGTAGCTCCTCTTCAGTCCAATACACTGTACTTGCTGAGAACAGACGCGAGGGCTATTTGCACTGTGTATGGCAAAGGGAGCGCAATAGTGACTCTTCTTACCAGAAAACAACTCTTGCTCGTAGGACCAGAACCTGGATGTGATTCAACTCCATTTAGGTTTGGGAAGTAAATGCTAGCTCACCTTACAAGAAACACACTCTGCTTTTGAGAAAAGAGCACTATTCTACTCTAATGTGTTTCCTATGGGATCCAAACTGAGCTTGCTCAGAACAAAAGAACTGTGCTTCCTACACACACGGGCCATATCTAGTTCAAATTTGCTTAGGAAACTGACAAGAACAGTAGCTCCTCTTCAGTCCAATACACTGTACTTGCTGGGAACAGACGCGAGTGCTATTTGCACTGTGTTTGGCATTGGGAGCACAATAGTGACTTTCCTTACCAGAAAACAACTCTTGCTCGTAGGAACGGAAACTGCATGTGATTCAACTCCATTTAGGACTGGGAAACAAACTCTAGCTGGCCTTACAAGAAACACACTCTGCTTTGGAGGAAAGAGCACTCTTCTAATCTACTGTGATTCCTATAGGGCAAGAACAGTGAGCTTGCTGAGTACAAAAGAACTGTGCTTCCTACACACATGGGCCATATCTAGTTCAACTCTGCTTAGGAACCTGACAAGAACAGTAGATCCTCTTTAGTCCAATACACTGTACATGCTGGGAACAGAGGCCAGTGCTATTTGCCCTGAGTATGACAATGGGAGCGCAATAGTGACTCTTATTACCAGAAAAAACTCTTGCTCATAGGACCAGAAACTGCTTGTGATTCAACTCCATTTAGGACTGGGAAACAAACGCTAGGTCGCCTTACAAGAAACACACTCTGCTTTTGAGAAAAATGCACTCTTCTACTCTACTGTGTTTCCTATGGGGTTCGAAATGTGAGCTTGCTCAGAACAAAAGAAATGTGCTTCCTACACACACGGGCCATATCTAGTTCAACTCTGCTTAGGAAACTGAAAAGAACAGAAGATCCCCTTCAGTCCAATACGCTGTACATGCTGGGTACAGACGCCAGTGCTATTTGCACTGTGTATGGCAATGGGAGCGCAATAGTGACTCTTCTTACCAGAAAACAACTCTTGCTCGTAGGTCCAGAAACTGCATGTGAGTCAACTCCATTTAGGACTGGGAAACAAACGCTAGCTTGCCTTACAAGAAACACACTCTGCTTTTGAGAAAAGAGCACTCATCTACTCTACTGTGTTTAATATGGGGTCCAAACAGTGAGCTTGCTCATAAGAAAAGAACTGTGCTTCCTACATACACGGGCCATATCTAGTTCAATTCTGCTTAGAAAACTGACAACAACAGTAGATCCTCTTCCGTCCAATACACTGTACATGCTGGGTACAGACGCCAGTGCTATTTGCACAGTGTATGGCAATGGGAGCGCAATAGTGACTCTTCTTTTTAGAAAACAACTCTTGCTCGTAGGACCAGAAACTGCATGTGATTCAACTCCATTTAGGACTGGGAAACAAACGCTAGCTCGCCCTACAAGAAACACACTCTGCTTTTGAGAAAAGAGCACTCTTCTACTCTACTGTGTTTCCTATGGGGTCCAAACAGTGAGCTTGCTCAGAACAAAAGAACTGTGCTTCCTACACACACGGGCCATATCTAGTTCAATTCTGCTTTGGAAACTAACGAGAACAGTAGCTCCTCTTCAGTCCAATATACTGTACTTGCTGGGAACAGATGCAAGTGCTATTTGCACTGTGTATTTCAATGGGAGCGCAATAGCGACTTTCCTTACAGGAAAAAAACTCTTGCTCGTAGGAACGGAAACTGCATGTGATTCAACTCCATTTAGGACTGCGAAACAAAGGCTAGCTCACCTTACAAAAAAAACACTCTGTTTTTGAGGAAAGAGCACCCTTCTACTCTACTGTGTTTCCTATAGGGCCAGAACAGTGAGCTTGCTGAGTACAAAAAAACTGAGCTTCCTACACACATGGGCCATATCTAGTTCAACTCTGCTTAGGAAACTGACAAGAACAGTAGCTCCTCTTCAGTCCAATACACTGTACTTGCTGGAAACAGAAGCGAGGGCTATTTGCATTGTGTATGGCAAAGGGAGCGCAATAGTGACTCTTCTAACCAGAAAACAACTCTTGCTCGTAGGACCAGAAACTGCATGTGTATTTCAATTCCATTTAGGACTGGGAAACAAACGCTAGCTCGCCTTACAAGAAACACGCTCTGCTTTTGAGAATAGGACACACATCTACTCTACTGTGTTTCTTATGGGGTCCAAACAGTGAGCTTGCTAAGAACAAAAGAACTGTGCTTCCTACACACACAGGTCATATCTAGTTCAACTCTGCTTAGGAAACTGACAAAAACAGTAGCTCCTCTTCAGTCCAATACACTGTATTTGCTGGGAACAGATGCGAGGGCTATTTCCACTGTGTATGACAATGGGAGCACAATAGTGACTTTCCTTACCAGAAAATAACTCTTGCTCGTAGGAACGGAAACTGCATGTGATTCAACTCCATTTAGGACTGCGAAACAAACGCTAGCTCGCCTTACAAAAAACACACTCTGCTTTTGAGGAAAGAGCACTCTTCTACTTTACTGTGTTTCCTATAGGGCCAGAACAGTGAGCTTGCTAAGAACAAAAGAACTGTGCTTCCTACACACACGGGCCATATCTAGTTCAATTCTGCTTAGGAAACTGACAAGAACAGTAGATCCTATTCAGTCCAATACACTGTACATGCTGTGTACAGACGCCAGTGCTATTTGCACTGTGTATGGCAATGGGAGCGCAATAGTGACTCTTCAAACCAGAAAACATCCCTTGCTCATAGGACCAGAAACTGCATGTGATTCAACTCCATGTAGGACTGGGAAACAAACGCTAGCTCGCCATACAAGAAACACACTCTGCTTTTGAGAAAAGAGCACTCTTCTACTCTACTGTGTTTCCTATGGGGTCCAAACAGTGAGCTTGCTCAGAACCAAAGAACTGTGCTTCCTACACACACGGGCCATATCTAGTTCAATTCTGCTTAGGAAACTGACAAGAACAGTAGCTCCTCTTCAGTCCAATACACTGTACTTGCTGGAAACAGACGGGAGTGCTAATTGCACTGTGTATGACAATGGGAGCGCAATAGTGACTCTTCTTACCAGAAAATAACTCTTGCTCGTAGGAACGGAAACTGCATGTGATTCAACTCCATTTAGGACTGCGAAACAAACGCTAGCTCGCCTTACAAGAAACACACTCTGCTTTTGAGAAAAATGCACTCTTCTACTCTACTGTGTTTCCTATGGGGTTCGAAATGTGAGCTTGCTCAGAACAAAAGAAATGTGCTTCCTACACACACGGGCCATATCTAGTTCAACTCTGCTTAGGAAACTGAAAAGAACAGAAGATCCTCTTCAGTCCAATACGCTGTACATGCTGGGTACAGACGCCAGTGCTATTTGCACTGTGTATGGCAATGGGAGCGCAATAGTGACTCTTCTTACCAAAAAACAACTCTTGCTCGTAGCACCAGAAACTGCACGTGATTCAACTCCATTTAGGACTGGGAAACAAACGCTAGCTTGCCTTACAAGAAACACACTCTGCTTTTGAGAAAAGAGCACTCTTCTACTCTACTGTGTTTCCTATGGGTTCCAAACAGTGAGCTTGCTCAGAACAAAAGAACTGTGCTTCCTACACACACGGGCAATATCTAGTTCAATTCTGCTTAGGAAACTGAGAAGAACAGTAGCTCCTCTTCAGTCCAATACACTGTACTTGCTGGGAACAGACGCGAGTGCTATTTGCACTGTGTATGTCAATGGGAGCACAATAGTGACTTTCCTTATCAGTAAACAACTCTTGCTCGTGGGAACGGAAACTGCATGGGATTCAACTCCATTTAGGACTGGGAAACAAACGCTAGCTCGCCTTATAAGAAACACACTCTGCTTTTGAGAAAAGAGCACTCTTCTACTCTACTGTGTTTCCTATAGGGCCAGTACAGTGAGCTTGCTCAGAACAAAAGAACTGTGCTTCCTACACAAATGGACATATCCAGTTCAATTCTGCTTAGGAAACTGACAAGAACAGTAGCTCCTCTTGAGTCCAATACACTGTACTTGCTGGGAACAGATGCGAGTGCTATTTGCACTGTGTTTGGCAATGGGAGCGCAAATGTGACTTCCCGTACCAGAAAACAACTCTTGCGCGTAGGACCAAAAACTGCATGTGATTCAACTACATTTAGGACTGGGAAAAAAGCACTAGCTCGCCTTACAAGAAACATACTCTGCTTTTGAGAAAAGAGCACTCTTCTACTCTACTCTGTTTCCTACAGGGCCAGAACAGTGAGCTTGCTCAGAACAAAAGAACTGTGCTTCCTGCATACACGGGCCACATCTAGTTCAACTCTGCTTAGGAAACTGACAAGAACAGTAGCTCCTCTTCAGTCCAATACACTGTACTTGCTGGGAACAGACGCGAGTGCTAATTGCACTGTGTAAGGCATTGGGAGGGCAATAGTGACTTTCCTTACCAGAAAACAACTCTTTCTCCTAGGAACGGAAACTGCATGTGATTTAACTGCATTTACGACTGCGAAACAAACGTTAGCTCGCCTTACAAAAAACACACTCTGCTTTTGAGGAAAGAGCACTCTTCTACTCTACTGTGTTTCCAATAGGGCCAGAACAATGAGCTTGCTGAGTACAAAAGAACTGTGCTTCCTACACACATGGGCCATATCTAGTTCAACTCTGCTTAGGAAACTGACAAGAACAGTAGCTCCTCTTCAGTCCAATACACTGTACTTCCTGGGAAAAGACGCGAGTGCTATTTGCACTGTGTTTGGCAATGGGAGCGCAATTGTGACTTTATTTACCAGAAAACAACTCTTGCTCATAGGAACGGAAACTGCATGTGATTCAACTCCATTTAGGACTGGGAAACAAACTCTAGCTGGCCTTACAAGAAACACACTCTGCTTTGGAGGAAAGAGCACTCTTCTAATCTACTGTGTTTCCTATAGGGCCAGAACAGTGAGCTTGCTGAGTACAAAAGAACTGTGCTTCCTACACACATGGGCCATATCTAGTTCAACTCTGGTTAGGAACCTGACAAGAACAGTAGATCCTCTTTAGTCCAATACACTGTACATGCTGGGAACAGAGGCCAGTGCTATTTGCCCTGAGTATGACAATGGGAGCGCAATAGTGACTCTTCTTACCAGAAAAAACTCTTGCTCGTAGGACCAGAAACTGCATGTGATTCAACGCCATTTAGGATTGGGAAACAAACGCTAGCTCGCCTTACAAGAAACAGACTCTGCTTTTGAGAAAAATGCACTCTTCTACTCTACTGTGTTTCCTATGGGGTTCGAAAAGTGAGCTTGCTCAGAACAAAAGAACTGTGCTTCCTACACACACGGGCCATATCTAATTCAACTCTGCTTAGGAAACTGAAAAGAACAGAACACCCTCTTCAGTCCAATATGCTGTACATGCTGGGTACAGACGCCAGTGCTATTTGCACTGTGTATGGCAATGGGAGCGCAATAGTGACTCTTCTTACCAGAAAACAACTCTTGCTCATAGGACCAGAAACTGCATGTGATTCAACTCCATTTAGGACTGGGAAACAAACGCTAGCTCGCCTTACAAGAAACACACTCTGCTTTTGAGAAAAGAGCACTCTTCTACTCTACTGTGTTTCCTATGGGGTCCAAACAGTGAGCTTGCTCAGAACAAAAGAACTGTGCTTCCTACACACACGGGCCATATCTAGTTCAATTCTGCTTAGGAAACTGACAAGAACAGTAGCTCCTCTTCAGTCCAATACACTCTACTTGCTGGGAACAGACGCGAGTGCTAATTGCACTGTGTATGGCAATGGGGGCAATAGTGACTTTCCTTACCAGAAAACAACTCTTGCTCATAGGAACGGAAACTGCATGTGATTCAACTCCATTTAGGACTGCGAAACAAACGCTAGCTCGCCTTACAAAAAACACACTCTGCTTTTGAGAATAGGGCACACATCTACTCTACTGTGTTTCCTATGGGGTCCGAACAGTGAGCTTGCTCAGAACAAAAGAACTGTGCTTCCTACACACACGGGTCATATCTAGTTCAACTCTGTTTAGGAAACTGACAAAAACAGTAGCTCCTCTTCAGTCAAATACACTATACTTGCTGGGAACAGACGCGAGGGCTATTTGCACTGTGTATGACAATGGGAGCACAATAGTTACTCCTCTTACCAGAAAACAACTCTTGCTCTTAGGACCAGAAAGTGCATTTGAATCAATCCACTTAGGGCTGGGAAACAAACGCTAGCTCGCCTTACAAGAAACACGCTCTGCTTTTGAGAATAGGGCACACATCTTCTCTACTGTGTTTCCTATGGGGTCCAAACAGTGAGCTTGCTCAAAACAAAAGAATTGTGCTTCCTAAACACAGGGGTCATATCTAGTTCAACTCTGCTTAGGAAACTGACAAGAACAGTAGCTCCTCTTCAGTCCAATACACAGTACTTGCTGGGAACAGACGCGAGTGCTATTTGAACTGTGTATGGCAATGGGAGCGCAATATTGACTTTCCTTACCAGAAAACAACTCTTGCTCGTAGGACCAAAAACTGCATGTGATTCAACTCCATTTAGGACTGGGAAACAAACGCTAGCTTGCCTTACAAGAAACACACTCTGCTTTTGAGAAAAGAGCACTCTTCTACTCTACTGTGTTTTCTATGTGGTCCGAACAGTGAGCTTGCTGAGAACAAAAGATCTGTGCTTCCTACATACACGGGCCATATCTAGTTCAACTGTGCTTAGGAAACTGACAAGAACAGTAGCTCCTCTTAAGACCAATTCTCTGTACTTGCTGGAAACCGACGCGAGTGCTATTTGTACTGTGTATGGCAATGGGAGCGCAATAGTGACTCTTCTTACCAGAAAACAACTCTTGCTCTTAGTACCAGAAACTACATTTGTTTCAATCCACTTAGGACTGGGAAACAAACGCTAACTCGCCTTACAAGAAACACGCTCTGCTTTTGAGAAAAGAGCACTCTTCTACTCTACTGTGTTTCCAATAGGGCCAGAACAGTGACCTTGCTCAGAACAAAAGAACTGTGCTTCCTACACACACGGGCCACATCTAGTTCAATTCTGCTTCGTTAACTGACAAGAACAGTAGCTCCTCTTCATTCCAATACACTGTACTTGCTGGAACAGACGCGAGTGCTATTTGCACTGTGTATGGCAAAGGGAACGCAATAGTGACACTTCTTACCAGAAAACAAGTCTTGCTCTTAGGACCAGAAACTGCATTTGAATCAATCCACTTAGGACTGGGAAACAAACGCTAGCTCGCCTTACAAGAAACATGCTCTGCTTTAGAGAATAGGGCACACATCTTCTCTACTGTGTTTCCTGTGGGGTCCAAACAGTGAGCTTGCTCAGAACAAAAGAATTGTGCTTTTTACACACACGGATCATATCTAGTTCAACTCTGCTTCAGAAACTGACAAGAACAGTAGCTCCTCTTCAGTCCCATACACTGTACTTGCTGGGAACAGACGCGAGTGCTATTTGCACTGTGTATGGCAATGGGAGCGCAATATTGACTTTCCTTACCAGAAAACAACTCTTGCTCGTATGACCAGAAACTGCATGTGATTCAACTCCATTTAGGATTGGGAAACAAACGCTAGCTCGCCTTACTAGAAACACACTCTGCTTTTGAGAAAAGAGCACTCTTCTACTCTACTGTGTTACCTATGGGATCCAAACAGTGAGCTTGCTCAGAACAAAAGAACTGTGCTTCCTACACACATGGGCCATATCTAGTTCAACTCTGCTTAGGAAACTGACAATAACAGTAGCTCCTCTTCAGTCCAATACACTGTACTTGCTGGGAAAAGACGCGAGTGCTATTTGCACTGTGTTTGGCAATGGGAGCGCAATTGTGACTTTATTTACCAGAAAAAAACTCTTGCTCATAGGAACGGAAACTGCATGTGATTCAACTCCATTTAGGACTGGGAAACAAACTCCAGCTGGCCTTACAAGAAACACACTCTGCTTAGGAGGAAAGAGCACTCTTCTAATCTACTGTGTTTCCTATAGGGCCAGAACAGTGAGCTTGCTGAGTACAAAAGAACTGTGCTTCCTACACATGGGCCATATCTAGTTCAACTCTGCTTAGGAACCTGACAAGAACAGTAGATCCTCTTTAGTCCAATACACTGTACATGCTGGGAACAGAGGCCAGTGCTATTTGCCCTGAGTATGACAATGGGAGCGCAATAGTGACTCTTTTACCAGAAAAAACTCTTGCTCGTAGGACCAGAAACTGCATGTGATTCAACTCCATTTAGGACTGGGAAACAAACGCTAGCTCGCCTTACAAGAAACACACTCTGATTTTGAGAAAAGAGCACTCTTCTACTCTACTGTGTTTCCTATGGGATCCAAACAGTGAGCTTGCTCAGAACAAAAGAACTGTGCTTCTTACACACACTGGCCATATCTAGTTCAACTCTGCTTAGGAAACTGACGAGAACAGTAGCTCCTCTTCAGTCCAATACACTGTACTTACTGGGAACAGACGCGAGTGCTATTTGCACTGTGTATGGCAATGGGAGCACAATAGTGACTCTTCTTACAAGAAAACAACTCTTGCTCGTAGGACCAGAAACTGCATTTGATTCAATCCACTTAGGACTGGGAAACAAACCCTAGCTCGCCTTACAAGAAACACGCTCTGCTTTTGAGAATAAGGCACACATCTACTCTACTGTGTTTCCTATGGGGTCCAAACAGTGAGCTTGCTCAGAACAAAAGAATTGTGCTTCCTACACACACAGGTCATATCTAGTTCAACTCTGCTTAGGAAACTGACAAAAACAGTAGCTCCTCTTCAGTCCAATACACTGTACTTGCTGGGAACAGACGCAAGGGCTATTTGCACTGTGTATGACAATGGGAGCACAATAGTGACTCTTCTTACCAGAAAACAACTCTTGCTCGTAGGACCAGAAACTGCATGTGTATTTCATCTCCATTCAGGACTGGGAAACAAACGCTAGCTCGCCTTACAAGAAACACACTCTGCTTTTGAAAAACATGCACTCTTCTACTCTACTGTGTTTCCTATAGGGTTCGAAATGTGAGCTTGCTCAGAACAAAAGAACTGTGCTTCCTACACACACGGGCCATATCTTCTTCAATTCTGCTTAGGAAACTGACAAGAACAGTAGAACCTCTTCAGTCCAATAGACTGTACATGCTGGGAAGAAACGCCAGTGCTATTTGCCCTGTGTGTGACAATGGGAGCGCAATAGTGACTCTTCTTACCAGAAAACAGCTCTTGCTGTATGACCAGACACTGCATGTGATTCAACTCCATTTAGGACTGGGAAACAAACGCTAGCTCGCCTTACAAGAAACACACTCTGCTTTTGAGAAAAGAGCACTCTTCTACTCTACTGTGTTTCCTATGGGGTCCGAACAGTGAGCTTGCTGAGAACAAAAGAACTGTGCTTCCTACAAACACGGGCCATATCTAG